>NW_027455504.1:0-35737 GCF_040206685.1 Ascaphus truei
TACAGTACATTACCATATGTCATAGGTTTTTCCCAGAGGGATCACTGGCGTAGGATAGATGAGAACTCACAAAACACACCTGTTGTTGAATTCTGATTTTCTACTCAAACATACCAACAGTTATACCCAGACCTTCTTGCATTGAAACGCACATAAGCCCCGCCTCTGTCGTAAATCAGTTCCAGCTGACATGACCAGAAAGAAAAAAAATCTCCTCTTGTGACGTTTAAAAGCTGGCTCAATATATAAAGGCCTCATAACTTTATCGCCATGATACTTAGACACACATGAGTAATATCAATAGAATCAGGCGAGTTTGCTGAATGTAACGATATTAATTTTGACCGGCATGCTCCTAAATTTGAGTGACAAATGGATATCTGTCCCTGGCCACCTTCTACACCTCAAGTGTTTGGCCTTATTGTATTCGTCTCCTTGAAAGGATGACAAATATCTAAATGTTATATTTCAGAGTACGTGTCAGGTTCAGGATTCCATATTTTAAATATCCTTTGAACGGTAGTGTTAGTCACACCATGTGGCAATCTGTAGAACCCTTCCAGGAATGCTTTGCAAGTACCTTTAAAAGTGTCCTGTTAATGGGGTGTCAGAAGAGCCATAATTTAATCCCAGCTCTGGCAAAACAAATGCCCTTATCTCTAGATTCTATCAGTCCCATATAACACATATTTCCCTTTCAGTGGGCCATCAGTGATGCCCCCCAATTAAACCCTGAAGGGTCTTGACTTGTAATGAACACAATTTCTTGTATTTTTAAGCCAAACTGTAAACACATTAACCCCTGAAGCCCCACATTGATTAAAACACTGAATATTCCCCAACATTTTTATTACACACGGTAAGAAGCCACAAACAAAAAAAAAAACAAGTTGTGTTTGAAAGATCTCTTCACTGTCACAACCTCACAGGGCACACAATAGAAAGACCCCTTAAAAATGATCCTCCATGTGAATCCTGCAGCTGAGATAGAAGGAAATAGAAAGACCCCTTACCCCCCTCCCTGATTCCTGGAGCTGAGACAGCCTCTGCAGAGCAGATTTTGTGAATTCACTGCAGTTCTCATGCCATATGAGCCTCAAATTTCAGACCCAAACCAATCCATTATTCATCAGTTCCCTTCTTGTCCTTCTTGTAAGAATGAGAAGGACATAACATTTCAATTCTCAGCTCACAGCAAGAGAACTATTTCTCCAACTTTCCCCACCAGACACGGGTTAACTCGTCCTCTAGTAAAACCAGACCCTTGTTTCCAACTACTTAACCTTCATTACTCGGTTTCTCTTTATTTCGATGCCGCATAACTGGATTTCTAGGACATACATTCCTGGGACAAACCCTGTGTTTCAGGTCCTCATGTGAAACTAAACCACGTTCCACTGTGCACTTCTCACTTCCAACCTACATACAGTTAAAGTATTTACCCTTGCAATGCTCACAGACCCCGTGTCCTCCGCCCACCTCCTTGCAACCCACGGGTTCCCTGCGTGTTCCTGAGGAGTCACCCGGAGAGGTGCTGATCAGTGACAAATTACAACATGTCCCTGAATGATTAATCACTGAGCGCAGGAGGAGAGGGGACCAGCGCCAGAGAGAAGGGGATGGAGGAGGAGAAGATGAGAGCTGCATGGGAATTGCTGCGCCTGGCTCTTTAGAGGACAGATCTGGGTAAGAAGACAGGAGATCCGAGCTGAGCTGGAAGTAGCTCTCATCATCATAGGTTTTTCATTGAGGGTGGAAAAAAAAAAAAGCAGCAGAAGCCGAGAGAGAGGCAGCTTCAGACTGCAGATAAACCTTGGTCTGCATCGCTGGAAAACAATGCTATAAAACGCAGGAAGGGAAGGAGAGAGAGAGGAAGAAGAGAGAGAGAGAGAGAGAGAAGGTGAGAGGCTGGGGCATTGATTCCATTCTTTGTACTTATTAATGTTATTTTGTGCAGTGGTGGCATCTCCTGAAAGGCGACAGTAAAAATCCTGCAGCAAAAGAGTCAGCATTTTAATGAGGAGAGCAGAGGGAGGGAGTAATGTTACAGGAACCAGCACTTTATACAGAACAATAGGAGGATTGTAATACATGCAGTGTAATCAGTCCCATCATGAAGAGAAAATAAGAAGGGAGCAGCATAGGAAAGGGCTTGTGAGGGATATATATATATATATATCTATATATATATATATATATAGATATATATATATATATATATATATATATATGTATCTCATACCTTATACATTATACAATATATACACACATCACATATATATATTGTCATGTCGGATTCATTGCCTCCTTTATAAAGTTATCTACTCATTATATATTCAACCATACAGTAATTCAGAAATACTTATACTAAAAACCTACTTCAGCCCAAAGATGCCCTACATTTGAGAGAATTGACTAATGCTATGCTGAATTGCTGTGGTAAACACTGCTGTGATAATTAAAGCCCCCACTTACTACTTGTATTATCAGTGGTATTTTTGTAATCAGTGAATGTTGTTGTGATTGAAGCCTCGGCATTTGGGTTGTAAATCTCCCTCTCTCTGCTTTATTTCTGGGAGAGCACAATTAATGGCCATGCCAGTGCTAACCTTCAGCTGGTGAAAGTTCGGAGCACTGACCCTGCGTATATGATGGTAGACCCCCTGCTTAGCAACATGAGAAAGGCAAAGTCTCACACATTCATACTATGAAAAGATTCCACTGTGCACTGATGGCAGCTACAATCATTATTTGATCCAGGGTGTAAGGGCACCTATAGACTATGGTTGATTGTAAAGATTTCTGATTGTGTAGGGAATAAAGAATATGGACCTCTCATTTCAGGATATCATACAGCACAAGTTAAGGGTCTATCATGAGCTGTTTTGCCTCAAGCTTTTGTCTGATAAAATAGAGCAATGAAATAAACAAACAATACAGTGAGGGTGGTATATTAGGAATTACACAATGGAGAGAGATTGGGCTATTTTCTAAGGTCTCTTGGCTGCAAAACCAGAGCAAAAACAGAGCCGTCTTCATCAAAGAAAATGAATCCCATTGAAAGCAGTGGGAGTTTTTATTCCCTTTGATAAATTTGGGCCAATTCATTTGCTCAGACTTTGCTCCAGTTTTGCAGCCGGGACACTTTAGTAAATAAACCCCAGAATATTTAAAATCATGATATTCTGACAGAACAGGAACACAACATCCTGGTGCATCTACAGTAGAAGGTTATTGGATGACATTTACATTATAGTTATCCTCTTATTTACTTTGTGAGAAGAAGAGAGTTTTTGCTCATGTAGTCAAGTTGAAGTTTTTCAAATCAGTCATGACTTTTGTTAAACTTATAGGTCAGGCAGATCTGGTTTATGTGCCAGGAGACCTTAATCCAATTAAATTCATCCAGATATCCCCCCCCCTCTCCCCAGACCACCACCCTTCCCTCCCCACAATATCAGTATACTGTACATCACATTTGCAAAAGAGGTGTCTGAATTTTTTCTAGTTAATAAGCTTCTTCACGGCCTATGGTGCATCTGGAGTTTTCAATGTAAAATATAGAACTATCACATTTCATCAATGAAAAAACAAAAACCCATCGAAAGTAGCAATATTTCATGTCTTTAGGCTGCTCTCTTGCACTGTGTGATGTTAATAAGCTAATCATTAACTACACATTTGATATTAGTACATAAAGAGATTTGGATTTTTATTCTTAGGACATAAACCAATGCCCAATATTCAGGGGCAAAATAAATGAAATATCTATTCCTAAATTTGGTCCTAGCCGTAACACTGAAGATAGGTTTACTGTAGGTCGGTGAATTTTGTAGGATTGTGCATTCTAAAGATTAAATGTATTGAGGCTGAAGCAGCAATGAGAGGTCGGTGGCACCAGGATGATGCACAACTGCTGCTCCCCGCCCCTTCTCCTTTGTTTCTCATTGCAGTGGAAGGAAAATCCTGCAATTATACATTCACAATACGTGTCAGAGGGGCTTGGGTCAAGATCTGGGAAGGAATGTGGCTCATTCTGGCTATTATGAAAACCATAGACCCCTCTGCATAGGCTATAGCATGAGCAACGTTTGTTAGAATTACACTGTTAAACGTCATCAACATTAAACTGTATGAACATGTTACTAGGTAGAACTTTCTGTGCATATTTTTATTTTCCACAGTATATTTCCGGTAATTCTCTATTGTTTTAGCGCTGCTGTGTTTTTTTATTTTATTTTTCAAATATAATTCTAAAGTTTACGCATACAATGAAATAAGACAGCATATAAAAAATAAACAAAAACACACATGGTACATCATATACGTCAAAAGTCAGTCTATACTTATCTCTGGATTATCGGATCTTATTTATTCATGTATCGACTTCACTAGTACAGTACTTGATCACTGAACAATGTGTCCCAAAGACTCAGATCACCTGCATTAGGACTGAGAGAAGTATATATATTCCAATGCATTCGAATTACAATGCAGAGTCCCAATCTGGAGGGTACTCGACAAGATGTTATATTGTCTGAGCAGACTAAGAAATAACCCCAGTCCAGAGCTACCAGCAAAACCATGAGAAGTTTCATGTCTACAAGACTAGGGCTAACTGGACCACGTCCCATAATCCTACCTGGAGGAGGAGAGATGGATTCAGCAGAGTAGAGAATCCAATAAATTCAAACCCACATAGGATTCAGCAATCTAAGAATAGGAAGAAAATCTTAATCGCACATAAGAAAAAAGAGAGAAAAAAGCGGAGCACTGCCAGAAAATTAAATAAAGACTGGGGCAAAAAAATATATTAAAGATTATTATAGATTTAAGATTATTATTGATTTAAGATTTAAGATTACTATATTAAAGAAAATCGCACATAATCAGCAAAAACAACAGCACGTGTATGTGGGTCTAATTTTATTTTTATGTAACGCCAACAACGTACACAGGGCTTTCCAAAATTACAATACAAGGTAAATTACAAACTATGGGGATACGTGCAACAGGTAAATGACAACAAAAGGCAATTGTCCTGCTTACATAATTACATTACACAACCTCACCGTGCAGTCTGCGGTCCTGTAGCTTTTATTGGGTTTATGTGCAAGTAAGTCGAGTGTTTATTCCCCAATGTTGTCTTTATTTGCCATTTCTCCTTTTCTGTTACCTGTGCATTTCCCTTCCTGTAGGTCAGTGTGACAGCACAAGCCATGTAAATGTAATATATAGGAAGTGACCAGCCCCTGAGCTCAAGTCTAGTTCATTATCACTTACTTGATACTTTGAATGCACTTGGTAATGTAATGATGTGAAGGTCTCTCCCATCACTGACGTGAGCCAATGAGAATGTTGTGTGTTAAGGGGTTAAAGCATGGAGATTTATGTCTTATATAGGGGCACATGCATCTAGTGCCGGAACGGTGTTTATCTAGAAGTGAGCTTAGCCTGAACCTGGATCCGTCATTGATGGCACACTAACATGAAATGTGTTTTAGAATTTCTGGTGACAGTACCCAGGCTTAATAGAGGTGCTGGGGGGTCAGCTGCACAGGAGACCTCACATTCTTCAAATATCCCTCAACCAGATGCGAAACGGTGACCGTTCATAAATAGGAGATATCTTGCATATGGTTACAGTTCCCAGGGAAGAGAAACATGTATTTATGACCAGGGAACTCAGCTGATTAAATGGATACCAAGGTCTATGTTATATCGCTGATATCTGTTAATTATACAAATACCACAGCGCAGATGGCGTTCTTCTAAGTAGTATTTGAATAAAGATATGGGACATGAGGAGCGCATGCGCGGTGTGAATGGCAGCGGGAGTGTGATTGAGTAGCTCCGCTCGGGCCCAACAAGAGTTCCAGACAAACATCTCTGTCATGGCACCAAAATGTAGGAAAAACTGCCACAAAAGGCACTGGAACCTGCAAGGACCACACACATGCCCCCAAAAAGTAAGAAGCAACCCGCGATGAGTGACGCCACAGACTTCTTTAGGAAGCAGGGTCAGCACCAGGAATGAGAAAATGGTGGCCCCTCATAAGAACAGGAGGCGGAACAGGCAAGGCTCCAGAGGAGGTACACACCACGAAGGCCACAGAAACGTAGGAGATGGACCTAAATATCCAAACCCTCTTCCAGACAGAGCTGAAAGTAGCACTGAGGGAGGCTAACGGAGATATAAATGCCCCAGGGGAATGCACGGACTCTCTAGACAGAGGCTAAAACAGACTCCATGTTAGGAGTACAGAATACCCTGCAACCAGAATTAAAGGATGCATGAGATATCATTACAGAATTAAAAGAAAAAGAAGAGAACCTAGACAATAGATCCAGGAGGAACAATGTAAGGATAAGAAGAATCCCAGAGGGGGTGGACGATCTGGAAGCCTATCTGCACAGACTGTTCCTCTTCCTGATACCAAACACAAATCAGGAAATGTTTCACCTAGGCAGAGCACACAGGGCCCTGCACCCAAGATCAAGAGCAGGGGAGAATCCACGGGATGTGAATCTGAAATTTAATTACTGTAAAGGAGGACCTGTTGAGAGCTGCGAGATGGGTGAAAAGAGTAGCCTTTGAAGAAGTTAGCCTCATGATATTCCCAGACCTCTCACCAAGAACACTGGCACGCAGGAGGGAAATTAAGCCAGTCACTGAGAGACTGAGGGGAAAAAATATAAAATACAAGTGGGGATTTCCCAGCCTGGTTGTGCAGGTCAATGATCAGCAACAGCAGGCCAGACCACCAGCAGAGGGAGAGAGGCTACTGGAGAAGATGGACCTGCTGAGCCGCCCCTCGAGGGGCTCCCCCCATAGAGAGCAATGCACTCAAGCATTGCAGAGATCCTGGAACCAGGTGGCGAGAGATTGAGGAACACTATGGAACATTCAGGTTTCACCAGAGGTGACAAAA
Source organism: Ascaphus truei (assembly GCF_040206685.1). NCBI lineage: Eukaryota > Metazoa > Chordata > Amphibia > Anura > Ascaphidae > Ascaphus > Ascaphus truei. Next base: position 6,933 of record NW_027455504.1, read on the forward strand.
GTATCCACTAAGCAAGAGACAGTCAGATTAGAAACCTAACAAGACGAAGGGGGAGAGTTGTGGCAGAACATCCTGACCCAGGCTACCAGAAAAAAGAAAACACCCAACTTGGACAGTAAGACCTGGGAGCTCATTGGGAGTGAGTTCCAAACAAAGGGTGTTAAAACAAACGTTGGTATTTAGAGTACTGCAGGTTACAGTTTTTTTTAGATATGTGAGAAAAAAAGAGATTGTTGGAGTAATGTATAAGATGTTCAAGGTTATATGTGCAAATGTATAGTTTAAATGTGTTATGCATTAAAAGATAAAGGTTAAAAAACAAGGTCGGCCAGGCAAGCGATTTTGATACCCTTGAGGGAACTGTTCCCATAAGGGAAGACAGTTATCCCCAATAAAAGGAAATCCAAAAGGTGAAGAAAGCGGAGCACAGCATGCAAAAAGTATGGGGCTACAATGCAAAAGCTACATTAAAAACAGCTTTATTTAGTAGGGTGACAACATGGCGTGAGCAGAGTGGATCAGTCTAACGCGTTTCAGCGCTTTTTCACTCTTTGAAAAAGCGCTGAAGCACGCGAAACATGGAGAGACTGGAAATGTGGGCAGGTAAATGGCAGATGAGGTTTAATACAGATAAATGTAAGGTTATGTATTTGAGAAGCAAGAATAAACAGGCGACTTACAAATTAAATGGGGATAAATTGGGGGAATCCTTGATGGAGAAGGATTTAGGAGTGCTTGTAGACTGCAGGCTTAGCAATAGAGCCCAAAGTCATGCAGTAGCTGCAAAGGCAAACAAGATCTTATCTTGCATTAAACAGGCAATGGATGGAAGGGAAGTAAAGATGGAAGGGAAGTAAACATAATTATGCCCCTTTACAAAGCTTTAGTAAGACCACACCTTGAATATGGAGTACAATTTTGGACACCACTTCTTAGAAAAGACATTATGGAACTAGAGAGAGTGCAGAGAAGAGCCACCAAATTAATAAAGGGGTGGACAATCTAACGTATGAGGAGAGGCTAGCTAAATTAGATTTATTTACATTAGAAAAGAGGCGTCTAAGAGGGGATTTGATAACTATATACAAATATATTCGGGGACAGTACAAGGAGCTTTCAAAAGAACTATTCATCCCAAGGACTGTACAAAGGACTTGGGGTCATCCCTTAAGGTTGGAGGAAAGGAGATCTCACCCGCAACAAAGGAAAGGGTTCTTTACAGTAAGGGCAGTTAAAATGTGGAATTCATTACCCATGGAGACTGTGATGGCAGATACAATAGATTTGTTCAAAAAAAAGGATGGACATCTTTTTAGAAAAGAAAGTTATACAGGGATATACCAAGTAAGTAAACATGGGAAGGATGTTTATCCAGGGAATAATTCGATTGCCAATTCTTGGAGGCAGGAAGGAATTTATTTTTCCCCTAATGAGATATCATTGGATGATATGTCACTGGGGTTTTGTGTTTGCCTTCCTCTGGATCAATAAATGAGTATAGATATAGGATAAAGTATCTGTTGTCTAAATTTAGCATAGGTTGAATTTGATGGATTCATGTCATTTTTCAACCTCATCTACTATGTAACTATGTGACTATGTAACTATGTTAGTTGGATAGCTGCGTGTATTAACCCGGATCACATATACACGTCACGAGCTCACACGTGTACAGTACGTGAAAGTTGTAGATCCACAAAGCTCCGTTAAGTGACATAACTATGTTAACTCCAACTGTGTATCTTCAAAGGAGAACAATGTAATGTTAAAGTCATGTTTTGCTCTGTAAAGAGCATTACGTTAACTATAACTACAGCAGTGTTGGTCAACTCCAGTCCTCCAGGGCCACAAATAAGTCAGGATTTAAGGATATCCCTGCTTCAACACAGGTAGGAATGATTCCAATAACATAGCATATGGTTCCAGCGTTATTTCCCTTTCCTCCTCTCTTTTGCAACTTGAGTTAAATACCTATTTAGAAGTCTAGCTAGAAGCAAACCAAGAAAGACATAACGTCCCTGTAGGAGACATGTGTGGAGGTACAACCAGGGACACATATTTGGGGGAAATAAACCTGGGCTTTTATTCAGCCCGTAGTTTTAAACAATACAGTTGTGAGGAAGCAACCAAATAAACAAACAGTCTATCCCTTTGTAAAGCCTAACTCAGTTTCCCAGTCCCTATCTGCAGGGCTGGGAGGATAAGCCTCTTTCCAACCTATGACCCCAAAGTCCAAAGAGGTACCTGTAAGCGAGGGCCCTTTGTCAATCTCTGGGTTGTGTTTGTTGGGAGCAACATTCTGGCGGCTTCCAGGGTTCGCTGCACCCTGGATGTAGAGGGTCTGGATTCAGGGTGTCTTGCAGGCAGCACAGTCCTTCCATGCTCAAGACAACTGTTACTGTGAGTATCTTGCTGGCAACACAGTCCCTCTGTGCTCAAGAGATCTCTCCTGCAAATTAAGCAGGAGGCTTTTCTACCTGCCTGAAGAGCCAGGTGGAGGCTGGTTATTTGTCTGTAGCTGCAATTAACCAGCACCCTGCTTGATTCCTCAGACCAATACAGGCTTTCTTTTGACAGGGGTTCTGCCCTGTCACATTATTAGAATATAATGCAACATTATGTGGCAATAACATGACATTAAGCCCATGCTAATGAGATAAATAACAGCCATTGTTTTTGCATATAATTAGATTTGAGAATATGCATTAACCTCAGTGACAATAACATCCTTTCCTGTTTTAGGGAATGTGACGAGCCCTGATTTAATGGAGCTTTGTGGTTTAGTTGTTCTGCCAAACTGATTACGGTAGATCTTGTCATTTGTCAAAGTAAAATATTTTATCATTCTTGACGCCACAACTACTTTTATTTTTGGTTTGGTTTGGTTTGGTTTGGTTTGGTTTGATGTGTGTGTTAGTGAAAGGACTTCTAAAAAAAAAAAAGCCTTTATTTTTAAGGAAAATAAACAGTCAAGTTATCGAAATGTATTACACATTTACATGTGATTTTATGTTACATATTTTCTTTTTTACTTTCATTCTAGGACTTTAGAAGCCGTTAAAATGCCAGAGCAAAGTAACGACTATCGGGTGGTGGTCTTCGGAGCAGGGGGCGTTGGGAAGAGCTCTCTGGTCCTACGTTTTGTAAAAGGAACATTTCGGGACACTTACATTCCCACCATTGAGGACACATATCGCCAGGTTATTAGCTGTGACAAAAGTGTCTGCACCCTGCAAATCACGGATACCACGGGAAGCCACCAATTCCCCGCAATGCAGCGACTCTCCATTTCCAAGGGTCATGCCTTCATTCTGGTATTCTCAGTCACCAGCATACAATCCATTGAGGAGCTGAAGCCAATCTACCAGCAAATTCTCCAGATCAAGGGAAGCATAGAGAGTATCCCTGTCATGCTGGTGGGCAACAAGTGTGACGAGACACAGCGTGAAGTAGACACAAAACAAGGCGAGGCGCTGGCCAAAGAATGGAAATGTGCCTTCATGGAAACCTCGGCCAAGATGAACTACAACGTGAAGGAACTCTTCCAAGAGCTGCTAAACCTAGAGAAAAGGAGAAACATGAGTCTAAACATTGACGGCAAAAGATCCAGCAAGCAGAAGAGGGCAGACAGAATTAAGGGGAAATGCAGCCTGATGTAGGGAGATAGAGTGTTGACATACCCATTCCATGCTCATTCCTAGTCCTGCTAGTCTTTCTCTCAATAAGGTGAAGGATTCACGTTGCTTGCTGCATTTTATCACTGTGACTGCACAGGCATTACTCTAACCGCCTTGCACATTAATTGTGCAGCACCATACGTTTTTGCCTCATGTCCTTATACCGTTATATTTCTTTTGGGATTATGCAAAACCTGCCAGATGGACACACTTTATCACAACTTTAAAAAAATTAAAAAAAACAACAACAACAAAAAAACGACATTGCTACTGTGAAAATATTTCTTCTCGTTCCATCTGGCTAATGCCACACAGAAGACGACAGCTTCTCAAGGGTATTCGGTCAGTAAACAAATCTACTGGCTGACACAAAACAAGACATATGAAGATCTCCATTTCTCTTTCAATTTACAGAAATGAGTTGCGCTTTAATAAAGAATCAGTACAAAATTAGGTGAGGTAGATACCAATGGTCGTGTATGGGACCTTGGGGATAAAAAGGAAGATGTTGCTTGCAGTACATATATCAGTGGATGTAGGAAAGTTCCACCTGCAACCCACAAACAAGGGAGTGCCATATGAAGCACTGCAGTAATGGCGAGGGCGAGAATATGCTGGGACATTTTGGAGAGGACTAAACTGGTTAAAAGGAGTCCAAAATGGCACTTGAGGTAGGAAAGAAAAATCCTCACATCAAAGTCTAGATGGTTCTTGAGAAGGAATAACATGTTCACACCTTTCATTGAAACAAACATCTGAAGAGCTAGATGTCTTTCCAAACCCTGAAAGAAGATATATTTGAAAATGGTGGCATTCATAAAATAAGTAAAAATAAAAGGGCCTATGGAATTGGCCTCATCATATGGAGGAACGAGTTTTAAATCAACTATACTACGAGGATCTCTACGCAAGATTATAAATCACGTATAGATATCGCCACATCGCTGCAATATTTCCTCTTTTGCGTTAAGATCAAATAGATAAATATATTTGCCTTCTGTAAATATGCCGAATTCAAAAGTCTCTCATTTGATAGCTACTGATTATAAAACCAGAGGCAAAACCGTTGCATTTATTACTTCTTACTACTAAAGTTATATTGTCAATAGCTTAAAAAAAAATCTGTGACTCATTCAGCCATGACATACTCACTGCTCCTTACTGATCTGAAACCGGAAGTTAAATGCCATGAAATGGTCACTGTCGGACATTGTTTTTGTTATTCACTATGTATTTTGTGTGGAATTACACTGAAAGGTATTTTTTTATTCTTAGACGTGCAGTATCTCGATGAATATAATGTATTTCCTGAAACAACCAAACACGTCGAGACAAAAGCAATCAAAACATATATTCTGGAGAATTTCTTAGTCTTATTGCTTCAAAAGAAGATGAAACTCACTCACAGAAAAGCTGTCCGAGATCACAGCAAGATCTTACGTATGTTGCAGGCTGAGTTCCTTTTCATTTGACTAATATGACAGATTGCTTTACATGAACTTTGGAAACTGGAATTACCACTTTGCTTCATATGTTGTGACAAGGTTTGCGCCCCCATCTCGTTTCTCCTATATATTTGTATCATTTCCTTTTATCCAGAGATGTCATTCAAACACATGTTAATGCCTGTCTGATAACCCTAACTACTGCAGATACCACAACGTGAAGCACTGCAAACCTGACCCGATTAAGTATTTGTTGGTAAATATGAAACCATTCTGATTATGCCAAAAATATAGGAAAGGGTTTTCAAGTGACATATGTAATAATAGAAGTGATATGTTGATTGCAACATTTACCATCCATAATGTAGAGATCTGGGCAAAACAGGCTGTATATATTTCCATAAAGACATTGGGGAATCTGAACATTAAATGAACCTGGAGAATCCTCACAAGGGAAGAGTAAAGGTTAGAGATGTGCGAAAGTGTCCAAAAGTGGTTCGCATACATTTTCAACATATTTTTCATAAACTTTGCCAAAGTCGTAAAATTTCCCTATGCTTGTAAATAAGCAAAAAAATGCGCAAAAATCACACATTTCTACCATTAACTCAAAGTTTTGCCAAGCTCTATGCTTTAAATATGTAAATAGGCTTATTTCCCAATTATCCCCGGTGTGTTCACAGGAAACTCTCCACATGTTGTATAGATGCGTGTTTTGGGAGGTATATAAGTCAATGGGTACTCTACTAGTTTGGCCTCTCTCTCCCACTCTCTCATCTTAAAAAGGCTTGGCGAATCGCTTGCATACTCTAAGGCTAGGTCCCTGCTGGCTGCTGCGGCGTGCGCTGCAGGACAAGAACCACCCCTCTATGGGGCCGGGCCGCCACCTACCTTGGTCGCCACGCTGCGCGACCAGATTTTTTTGAAGACAGTAAAACTGTCTTCAGAACTGCGACGGAGTGCTGGCAATGCCCCCGGCGGTTCAGCCAATGAGGGCGAACCTGCAGGGTGATGTCATGGCCGCGCCCCTGCCACACCCCCATCATGCCCCCCCCCCCCTCTGTCTTTCCCCCTGCAGCACTGCACAGAAGAGTGAACAGAGCTGCACGTGTCGCCAGCCTGGCAGGCGTACTTATAGTGCCGACACTGGGGCTGTAGCCTTAAGTTGCAAAAGGCTTTGCAGAAGAAAAAAAAAACTCTCACATTCTGCGTAGTTTACAAACTCCTGTGAAAGTTTCCCACATTTCTAGTGAAGGTCGCAACAAACAGAAAGGCAGGAATTGAGTTTGATTTCCTTTAACTTTTCTAAATTGCATGCAACTCATAACCTGGTATAGCTCAGGCCCAAGTAGGTGCGTTCACAAGCACAATTTATATAGTTATGGAAACAAACAGAATAGCACAAGTTCTACAACTACACAACGTGCACCCCTAGTTTTGACGGCAGGCTTGAAAAATGACAAATGTGTTTTCTTGCTCTGCAAGATGAAAACGACATGCCTTCCAAACCTGTATTACAATATCTCAACTGGTTTGCAGTTGTGTACGGTGTATGTCACCTGAGTTTCCAAAATGTGTCTTTGAAACTTGTTGAGATGGGGTTTCGTTCCATAAATAATACACTGTTAGCAACAACCAAAAGCTGTACAATCTCCAGGATAGGCAGGGGCGGATTTCTCACAAGGCTGACAAGGCTATAACCCAGAGTGGATTTGTGCGCGTGTCTAACCTTCTCCGGAGTGGCCCCCCTCCTGTAGCATCGCGTTGTCATGGAAACCCAACATCACATGACAACGCGATGTCACATGCCGCCGTGACGTCATTACGCCACTACGCTGCGGAGAAGGTCCACCTCCGAGCCAACAGGCGACTAAAAAGGTAAATCCGCCACTGAGGATAGGGTTTGAGGTTCCTAGCCAAACCAGTGTTACTTCACCATACTGTGCTTTAAACATGTTCAAAGTACAATTTTCTTACAAGAACAAGAGCACAAGTTAGTTTTGTAAGAACAGAGCAACAAAGAATACCAAATGCAAGACATTATTGGGGTTATGGTCTATGTGCAGGTGAGATGAACCCGTTTGTATTAGGATTGCAAAGCAGACGAGAACGATGCAAAATCTTTCAGCACAATAGATTATTATCATTCCACCACTGAATTAATATTGTATAGCGCTGCTTACAAAGTTACCACTCTTATCAGTATCTGAAAGTGATAACACAAACGAGAACCACACGCTTTTATGTTTTTCTGAACGAACAAAGGATCTTAATTCCCTTGTGTTGAGAGGTAAGGTGGTATATACCAGCGGTGCTCAACTCCAATCCTCATGACCCCCCAACAGGTCGGGTTTTAAGGATATCCCAGCTTCAGCGCAGGTGGCTCTGAGCCACTGCTTGAGTCACCTGTGCTGAGGCTGGGATATCCTTAAACCCTGACCTGCTGGGAGTATTGAGGACTGGAGTTGAGCACCACTGGTATATAAGGCTGTGCTCAGGGTGCCGGTGTTGCGACGTGCGCGTGCTTATGTGCGCGCCCACGATCGGGACTCTTACCTGTGTTCCTATGGTAGTATCTAAAGTGCCCGCGGCGCTGTAGCGCGTCGACGCTGCTACATTTTGGCCCGATACGTTGTGTTTCTGGCTGCAGTCGCATGACGTCAACGTCACTGAGCTGGTTCAGCGAATGAGGGTGTACCAGCTTCGTGACGCATCCGTGATGCGTTCGCCATTCCCCTGCCACACCCCCGATCGCCTCCCCAATCTCCTGCAGCCATTGTGCACACCGCTGGGGCTGCAGGAGCACGCACGGCGGCACGCACAGTAGCGCGCACATGCGCCGGCACCCTGACTTTAGCCTGACACAGACACGTTTCAGCCCTGGAAGACACCTTAAGTCCCATTCACTTGGTGCCTTTCCGAGCCAAACAGTGTATTTTGGATTAGTACCGCGTAGTAAATATGGGCCATAATTGAACTAAAAAGTGGAATCTTAAAGTTAAAACCCCTAATGTATTACATTGGTAAATATATATTGTCAGCCTTCCACAGCATACACTCAAGAATAAGTTTGCTATATAAGCAGACCCTCAACTTACCTCTGGAATGTTCTGCTTTCACAAATCACAATGCGAATGGGTGATGCATCTGAGATGTAGACTAACAAACACACTGCTCCCTTACACGTGAATAATATCGAAAAGAAGTCGCAATATTGGAATGGGTGACCCTTCCGCAGGTGATATCAAAACTAAGGAGCAAAGGGGGTTAGAAAAAGTGCTAGAAGATCAACTGAGAGAGCATAATTATACAATACAGTGTGCTCATTCACCCTCTACCCTCCAAAATGCTGTTAATGTAAACCTGTACATTACATTTTATACATCTGTTGGTAGATAAACAAGTTGTCTTTACATTAACGTGATTCTGACAATAAAATATGCTTCTATGTTGCTGAAATATTCAAAATATTAAGTATTCTCTGTGCACCTAACTTTGTAACATCACAATGTAGCATCGAATATCTCCCAACCATGTGGCATCTATAATCTGTGACCACTCCACGTTCTTAACGCCAAACATGACGCAGAACATAACATTATTGTGGTAATACTTAAAATACATTCAAACGGAACAATTTTTTTGTTGTTGCAGGGAACAGACAACGTAAATAAGGTTAAATGTTCCCAAATTACATTTCTCAAAATCCTAATAAAATATTTATATTCCTAAGCGTTAATGTGATAGAAGTGATGTCCTTGTATAAGAAATTGAATGATGCCATTGAAGTAGAATCCAATATTTTCCATTGTTCATTTGTAGTTCTCTGTATCCTAAAACCAGCATGCTAGCAGGAAACGCGGTGTTGCATCAGATACTTTTATAAAAGTGCAAAGTAACGCTGATTCTAGACATAGTCTTCCTAAAATGTAATAACCTGCCCCTGTCTCCCCCACAAGGAATGTGTGTTATCTTGTAACTACTGTACTGTAAATAAAGCAAGTGCTTAGATAGCTCCTCTATTACTCTCATTACTGCACTGCACGGTAACAATGTGCACTTTCCTTGCAAGAATGTGAGAATCCGCAGATAAAGGGGGATTCAAAATCAGAGGTTGGGAACACATGGAAAGGAAAATGTGACAGTTGTGTGAAAGGCTTTTGTCCCGCGTCTGCAAACAGTTACTTGGTCCACCTTTGCCGCTGATTAAACCTTTAACATTAATGCAATTAAACAGCCATTGCATGCCATTCCACCCAGAAACTTTGAGGCCTAGTTGTCAAGCTCTTAAAAAAGTGATGCACACGCTATTGTCCTTTGTTACTGTGTGACACGGCGCTGACTTATGACAATATTGTGCGAGTGTAAAAAACAGAGAACTGCTCTCTGTGGGTTAAAGAGGAAATGAGCTACATATGAGATCTCTTGTAGACATTGTATGTATTTCATAATGTAATTAATACACACACTGTATAAAAAAATATACTAGATCCCAGGCGTGAGTGGCCACTGTTTTTGACATTTGGCATGTTTTCCAGGCTTTGGGTTATTCTTAATATTTGGCTCCCCGCGGCAGTTCCTAATGGACATTTTTGCTGGACAAGTAGATAAAAGATGAAAATATTTATCATCACCGGGGCTGGGAGACTCCCTGTAAAATGAGTGGTACATTCATGGAAACACCTCTATGAAACAGAGAAATGCAGCACATTGTGACACTGGACGGTGGGAGCGCAGTATGCATCATTTTATTTATTTATAAATTGTTTTGCCAGGAAGTAATACATTGAGAGTTACCTCTCATTTTCAAGTACGTCCTGGGCATAGAGTTAAGATGACAAATAATTCTTGGTTACATTAAGTGAGCAGGGTATACATTATATACAAGACATTGCATGCACAGTTAGAGATAGTATATATTATAGGCGTATGTAACAGTTACAGACCAGATTAAAATGTGAGACAGCCTTAGTTTTGAAAGAAATTAGACTCGTGGCGGCTGTGAGAGTCTCCGGTAGATTGTTCCAGTTGTGAGGTGCATGGTAAGAGAAGGAGGAGCGGCCGGATACTTTGCTGAACCTTGGGACCATGAACAGTCCCTTGGAGTCAGATCTCAGATAAGTGCTGCACGTAGTAGGGGTGAGGAGCTTGTTCAGATAGTCGGGTGGCTTGCCCAGAAAGTATTTGAAGGCAAGACAGGAAAGATGAACCTTGCGTCTAGACTCAAGTGATGAAGTTTGTGAGGCGGTGCATCTGCTTAGCGGAAGCATCACTTGGGAGTTTTTACTTAAACCTTCTCCATTGCATAGACTTAAGTGATGACCAATCTAGTTATTTGAGCATTTCGCAGTGATGTGTGTTGTAGTTGCATTGGAGAACAAAACTGCATATTGAATTGTAGAGGGTGTCAAGTTTGCTAAGGTGGGTTTGGGGTGCCGAACCGTATACTATGTTCCCATAGTCGATAATTGGCATTAGCATCTGCTGTGCGATACGTTTTCTGACCAGCAGACTTAGGGAGGATTTGTTCCTGTAAAGTACACCAGTTTGGCATACGTTTTGGATGTCAGGGTATCAATGTGCATCCCAAATAGTAAATGGGAGTCAACCCATATGCCCAAGTATTTAAACTTTGATGACCAATCTCAAACCACCACAAAGAATTGCATGTATAAAACGTTTAAGCCACTTTGAGAAGGTGCAGCTTAAAAAAAAGTAAATAACCATATAATACAAAGTGTATATTAAAACATATCCAAACAACTAAACACACACAAAAAAACCTCAAAAACCCTGGAATTTGAACATTTGTAAAGAAAGTAAATTGTAATACTCGGCAAAAATCTACGGGGCAGAGGGGCAAGAAAAGCAAATGGGGTGAAAGCATGATATTATACAATATAAAACATCCCTCATCAGATGGCACCCACAGCTTAAAGAAAATTATCTGTTTTCCCTGATGATGAGAATGAAATGTTCTCAGATCACAAAATGCATAAAAACAAAATCTGTATAAAAATTGGTTTCCTATTCGGTTCCTTTGGAGAGGGCAGCCTCCGCAAAGGCCAGAATTATATTACCTGCATACAGAACAATGATGGTGTTGTTCTCCATAGAGGCCCATTTTGTGGTGCGATAACCTGTTGGACAGATCATATACTGTAGCATGGTGATCCCTGGTCTTGGGGCTGCTAGGAGTATATTAAGAAAGCAAAGAAAGTGGGTGGCAATGGGCAGCCATGTCTTGCTCCTCTCTGAAGAGAGGAATTGGGAGAATGTTTATGGCCCCAGTGGAGGAAGAGATCAAGGCTAAAATCCTTAAAGCAAAGGCTAAAATCCAAGCTTTTAAAAATTGTATTTCCCCTTTAATATGTGCATCAATACAATCCACTCAATGATAAGTAATTAGCTAAGTTGCCGATCGATTCGTTCTTCTGTTATTAATAGGCAAAGATTCGGCTAGGGGGGTTCACTAAATGGCTGCAGAGGAGTATTTACTCAGTATCTGTTACTGTGTAAATGGTTGCTATAGAAACAAAAAAGGCTGGCTACATTATAATACATTAAAAATGTAATTCAGAGTTGTTTTAAAAGTAAAACAAATGCTACGTGTATGATATTGCTTGGTCTGCAGCTTTAAGAACACTGATACAGCAATACCGGTGGTTATCCCCTGGAATCCTTCCCGCAAACTGCCATCGGATTGTGGATTCAATGTTAATCAACAGTGGTGAGTGTCGGATAATCCATTCCGACATCGGATAATGCGTTCAGCGGAATGCATTAGCTGGCGTCGTATAGTCCGTTTCATGGATAACAGACCATCGGATAGGGAGAACTACCTGTACTTGTTTAGCTAAGAGCCTTGGGCACCGCACTCCCACCTATCAACTCCAGTGGCCACAACCTCCTGCTATCAACAACTTTGCCAGGTCTAAGATTAAGGCTGGAGTCATGGGGCCTTGGAAAACCAGTCGGCAAGCCTGGTTGTAACAAAGTATATCACACATGATACAATATATACACAATACGCAGTCTTGCCCATGAACTGATGCCCTTCAGCCCATTCAAAAAGTGCCAAGGAAGAAGATAGAAAATAAGGTGCAAAGCAACAAAGAATCAAATCCAGAGTAATGACAAATAGGTTTGACAAAGTTAAATATTACCGATGATATTCTGTATGAGACGAGACATATTACCTCACAGGGACCCTACAGCATCTGTAAACAATTAACCAAAAACATGGCTTATAAAATATATATAGCAGACCTATATCATCCAAACTGGGCAGGAAGGTTCGTATTCAAAAGATGCCAAAGCAACCTCACTAATGGAAGATGTGGTGACGGCTTTATTAAGGGATGAGAACACAGTGCAGAAAATCCCCAATTGTTCCCCGGCTGTGGATCCGATCAAAGTCAATTGGCCCTTCCTAAAACAGAGTCTCTGACTAAGAAAGATGACACATTAAAGTAGCCTAACCTGATGTAATTGGGCAGACTCACATCTTTTTCTAAAGGGTCAGTGTAATTAGCTTCCTGATAATGATTAAATCACCCTTGAAATAAAAACCATTTACGCGTTTGCTTCCTGTGAAATACAAAAGCTTTATTTGGTGTTTTCTTCTGTTCCCATGAAAGTCACTCATCTTATACAGTACTTTTTTGTGCTACACTCATTTCTGTTTCACCAATTATGGCAAGATGATTAATTGAACAACAAAGAACAAAAAAAAATGCAATGGGAATGACAATTTTACCTGTAGAGACCAGGTAAAGATTGGAAAGTCTCCAAAGATATGAGGCATAAGCTAAGGTGCGAATGGGCAGATTTGTCACATCCTCTCATTTTGCTGAATAACTCAAGTACATACAGTACCTTCTGTTTAATAGTTCAAACTATAGTGGGATTGGGAGGATTAAGCAGTAGGATTTTTAAGAAATACTGGGAATGTACAGTACCTTCCCCCCCCCCCCCTTCATCACCCATATGGACTCTACAATAAAGGCTTAAAATCTGTCTGTGCTCCTTTTATTTGTACAATATTCGATGAATGTGGGAAATATGCAGTTACTCAGAAAAAGCAGCTGGAAAAGCAGAAGGCTTAGTGAAAATGATAAGGAGTGAGAAAATATGGGGCATGATTATTGTAATAAGTGATGCATGAAGGGCAGAAAGACAGAGAAAAGAGGTGCGACTGTGCGAGTATTCTTTTCACTGTGACCTTCATCAGCAAAAGAATGTCACCTGTCACCTTCCCCATATAGCAGCCACTAAAGGACTGTAGCTCAAAATGGTCTACAGAGATATGCTGCCTATATATATATATATATGAGAAAAGAGAGAGAGCGCACGCCCCATAGCATAAAACTGTGTATTTAATATTAAAAGGGAAGGGAGGAGGGGGGGGGGAAGAAACGCACTCACAAGAGTAAAATGACAATAAAGCAATTTGTGATAATATCACCACCATCCGGTCTCTGTGCTGCAAAGGTCCGCAAATATAGGCTCCCTCAGGGCTGCGTGAAGAAGTCGTAGCTCACCGGAGGCCGGAGGTGTAGTTTGCCGACTTGAAATCAATCCATGAGGTCCCAGAAATCACCTCTCCACCTTGAATGGCCGCAGTATGAATCTCGCGCTTGATGCGGCCTCGTGCGTGTGCGCAACGTCGTAATGATGTAATTGCTCAATCAGAGTCCCTGACGCGTTTCGTCACCAGAGGGCGACTTTCTCAAAGGGCTGATAATAGAGAGAACAACGTTCCTGGATACTTATAACCTGTTGGTTGCTTAGCAACCCGTATTAAACAACATATATTAACCATTAGTGTTCTTTTTGAGACTGACAGTCCCGTGTGAGGTGGGTCATGTAACACCTGGCACAAGTAGAGGATATGGATAATAAACTTGTATATATATATATATATGTGTGTATATATATAATTATGATGGGAAGAATTAGATGCTATAAGGAAGCTATGAGTAACCTAGATAATTAATAAATGAATAAAGAATACTATATAGATTATATGTGAAAGGCTAAAATAAATTCGAGTGACTAATATTGATTATATATTACCAACAAAAGATCATACACTAATAAAATGAATTAAAAGAAATATGTATTATTTAAAGAAATATGTATTATTTAAATAAAAAATAAATAGATAAAATAACAAAAAATTAGGATCTTAAACCGGGGTCTTGTAGGGAGGAATATTTTTCTGCCAGTTTCATTTCCCATCCCTCCTTCCCTTCCCTCCCTTTTCCTTTCCCCCTTTCCCCCCCTTCCTTTCCCCCCCCCCCCCCCCCCCCTTCCCCCCCCCCCCCCCCCCCCCCCCCCCATTTCTTCCCTCCTTTCCTCCCTTCTTTTCCCATTTCCACCCTTCTTTCCCTCCTATCCCACTATTCCACCCTTCCCTTCCATCCCTCCCTTGCCACTGTTCCTGGATTTCCCTCATAAAGATCATGTTTTCATCATTACCAAGTTTTTATTTATTGAATATATTTTTCATCAGTTTTTATTATTCATCATTTTATTTTTTATTATTCTACATTCAGTTAATTTTATGCACTGTTATGTCCTTGTCTTGGTTTCTTTTTCTTTCTCTTTCTCCCTGCCTATGGGCCCCCTTGATACTATTCATTGAATAATGGCACTTCATCTGGGGCCATTCCTGTATATGGATTCATATGTAGTTAGTCTCTGATCACAATATTTATGGGTACATATGTATGTGTGTACATGTGTATATTTATGCATTCACTATTATATATTTAGGGTTGGTTTTTACCTCATTTGTGATGATTATCATTCTGTATACATACATGTATACACATGTACACGTGTATATATATGTGGTTTTTGGAATCATTTAGCTGTTAGGTGAATATTTTTAATTTTTTGTTATTTTATCTATTTATTTTTTATTTAAATAATACATATTTCTTTAAATAATACATATTTTTTTTTTATAACTCTCATTTTTATTTGGTATTACAGTGCATACATAATATCACCACCAATTAGCATACGTAACAGAATACACAATTTTGTCTTCCAAACAGTGACACTTAGACAAGACATTAGACGTACTTAACGAACCACGAGTAAACCACGCCACTAAGACAGACAGGACGGACCAAACTGGGGTGGGACACAGTAGGGTGTTGGGATCGGACCGGGGGAGAGGGGGGGACACCTGGAACTGCTACATCCGATCGGAGAGACTGCATTTTGAACTGTGTATTCGCTAGGATTGTTGTGGATGCTTATATTGCTCTACATTCTCCGTCTCTATGTCAACGTCAAGTCGGGTCTGCTCTGTCCAAGGAGAACGCATTTATAGATATTAGTGCAAAATTGTGGCGGCGTCCACCCCCGGGATGTCTGTTTGGGTTAGCCATGGGTCCCATACTTTTAGAAATTTGGGGCCAGAGTCGTTGATCCAACTCGTCAACTGTTCCATCTGGCAGACATGCCAAATTCTGTTCCTGATTTTGGATATAGTGGGTAATTCTTGTTGTCTCCATACTGCTGCGATCTCACACCTCGTGGCCGTTGCGAGATGCGCAACCAATTTGAGTGTCGCATTAGACACGCCCTGAGGCCGTCTGCCCACTAGGAACAGCCACGGGTCCAGGGGGACCTCCAAGTTGAGGATCCTCTCTAGCCATTCCCTAATAGATTACCAAATCGGGATCACCTTCGGGCAAGACCACAGCATATGTTTTAAATCAGCAATTTCCCCGCACTTTTTTGGACAGAGCGGGGAATAGCCCTCGATAAATTTAGATAATTTCAATGGGGTATGGTACCACCGCATTAGGACTTTATATGCGTTCTCCTTTAACGTGGCACATATTGAGCTTTTGGTTGCTGCCTGCAATATTTGGTCCCATTCCTCGTCCTCTAGCATCTCCCCTAAATCTGTCTCCCACTGTCGCATGTATTTCAGTCGGGGGCGTCAGAAGTCTTCAGACAGATCACCTCCTTATACATCTGTGAAGTTAGTCCCCTTGTGTACGTCTCTCTGGAACACAGCTGTTCGGGAACCGGGAATTTATTATAGAATGCCCTGACCTGGAGCAATCTAAATAATTCTGTGTTGGGTAGCTTTTTCTCATCCTTAATCATATCGAACGTCTTGATAAATTTCCTTCCTTCCAGGTCCTTTAATCTTAAATATCCCGCCTGCGTCCATTTTACAAATTTGTCACCTAACAGCCCTGGAGCAAAATCCGGATTCCCCACCAGGGGGGTCATCAAAGACTGCCGTGTGGTCAATTTAGCTTTAAATTTAGATGACTCCCAGACCGCTAGCGAGTTTGCAATTGCACAGAGTGGCGACCCTATTGATTTCTTACACCGTTTTGGAAGCCAGATTAGGTCATGTAGTCTTACTGGTGCGCAACATTCTGTTTCTAGGGCCACCCATCTTCTTTTTGCCGGGTTCGAGTGCCACTGGACAATTTGATATAATTGTGCCGCCTTGTAATATGCCATCAAGCAAGGTACCGATAACCCTCCTCTCGTTACTGGCTTCGTCAGTATGTTTTTAGCAATTCGTGGGCTTTTTTTATTCCAAATAAATTGAATAATGTGAGCCTGCAGCGTGAGGACCTCAGCCCTAACAAGAGGTATTGGGAGGGCTTGAAACAGATATAACAATTTAGGCAACAGGTTCATTTTAACGCTGTTGATCCGCCCAAACCATGATATGCCATAGCCCGCCCAAACCCTGAGATCCTCCTTCAGTTTCCTCATCATTCTGGGGAAATTTGCTTTGTATAATGTGTTGTAGTCCTTCGTGATATATACCCCTAAATATTTGATAGCGGAGGGTTGCCATTTAAAATTGAAATTGAGCTCTATCAATTTTTCGACCGGTTTGGATAGATTGATGTTAAGCGCTTCCGACTTGGCCTGGTTAATTTTAAACCCCGACACCAAGCTGAAAGTCCCCAAGATCGCAAAGACGTTGGGCAAGGAGGTGAGGGGATTTGACAATGTCAAGATTACATCATCTGCATATAACGCTACTTTATGTTTCTGCTCCCCTAAATCTATCCCTGTTATATCTGGGCTTGCTCTGATATGAGCCGCTAGAGGTTCTATGCAGAGAGCAAATAACAACGGTGACAGTGGGCATCCTTGTCTTGTCCCGCTACGGATGTTAAATACCTCCGAGGGGAAACCTTGGTGTCGCACTCTTGCAGTGGGACCATTGTAGAGGGCTAGTATTGCCTCTAGGAG
The DNA here is from genome assembly GCF_040206685.1 of Ascaphus truei. Lineage (NCBI taxonomy): Eukaryota > Metazoa > Chordata > Amphibia > Anura > Ascaphidae > Ascaphus > Ascaphus truei. The sequence goes on from NW_027455504.1 coordinate 24,310, forward strand.
GCGCCCCCCGAACCCAAATGCTCCCAGCGTCTCTCTGAGGAAGGGCCAATCAATCCTATCAAAGGCCTTTTCGGCGTCCAGACTCAACAACATAGACGGAATATTTTTCTTTTTTGCCAGATCAATCAAATCTACAATCCGCCTAATATTGTCTGCCGCCTGCCTGCCCCCAATAAAGCCTACTTGATCCGGATGAATCAGCCCCGGAAGGACAATGCCCACCCTGTTAGCTATTAATTTCGAGAAGATTTTAACGTCTGAATTAATCAGGGATATTGGCCGGTAGCTCTTGACGTCTGCCGGGTCCTTACCGGGTTTGTAGATCACAGAGATAGACGCCTGGAGCATCTGCGCCGGGAGGGGCTCTCCTGCTAGAATCCCATTAAATAGAGTCAGCAAGTGGGGAGCTAAAATCTTGACAATTTTTTTATAGTATAAATTTGAAAATCCGTCTGGGCCAGGGGCTTTAGCGGGTTTAAGGGATTTCATTACCTCTGATACTTACTCGAGGGTGAAGTCGCCCTGGAGTGCCTCCCTATCCTCCCTGCTCAAGGTAGCTAAATTTGCCTCTTGTAGAAATTTGTTCAGAACTGTTGCGGTCTTTTGTGTGTGGCTGACCTTATCCCCATCGTATAGTGTGGAGTAATAATTCTTAAACACCTCCACTATTTGCCTAGGATCGGAAGTAAGGTCCCCCCCCCCTGAGATTTTATGGATGCTATATGGAAATTTGGAAGCTTGTTTCGGAGCTTATTGGCTAGTAAGGTATCTGGCTTGTTGGCTTTCTCATAGAATCTGCGCTTTGACCATGCCAACTCCTTCTCGGCCTGAGAGGACAGCACCAGGTTAAATTTAATGTTAGTGTCGCTCAGTTCTTTCAAAACCAAACTATCCTTATGCGTTTTGTGTTGAGCAGTGAGATGTGCCAATTTCTCCCGTAGCTCTTTTATTTTCGCCTCTTTCTTTTACCTGCTATGTTCATCAGCACCCCCCTCATGGTAGCCTTATGGGCCTCCCAGAGCGTGGACTGGGCCGTCACACTGCCTATGTTGTCCCGAAAATATTCTTTGATTCGCTCACCAATACATATTTCTTTTAATTCATTTTATTAGTGTATGATCTTTTGTTGGTAATATTTATACACTCTGGTTGTATCAGCAGTGTTGATTATGTTTTATATCTTTATATATTGTATGTGTTGATGTTGTTTATTAATATGTTCATCTGGATTGATGGGTTTATATGTGTATATTGTAACACTGCTAAGCAATTTAGTTATTTTTTCACCTTATCTCTTGATTATTATTCATCCTGAAAATTTAGGAGTCACTGTTATGTTTATTGATGGTTTTTGTATAATCAATATTAGTCACTCGAATTTATTTTAGCCTTTCACATATAATCTATATAGTATTCTTTATTCATTTATTAATTATCTAGGTTACTCATAGCTTCCTTATAGCATCTAATTCTTCCCATCATAATTATATATATATATATATATATATATATATATATATATATATATATATATATATACACATATATATATATATATATATATACAAGTTTATTATCCATATCCTCTACTTGTGCCAGGTATTACATGACCCACCTCACATGGGACTGTCAGTCTCAAAAAGAACACTAAGGGTTAATATATGTTGTTTAATACGGGTTGTTAAGTTCTCTCTATTATCAGCCCTTTGAGAAAGTCGCCCTCTGGTGAAGAAACGCATCAGGGACTCTGATTGCGCAATTACGTCCTTACGACGTTGCGCACACGCACGAGGCCGCATCAAGCGCGAGATTTGTACTGCGGCCATTCAAGGTGGAGAGGTGATTTCTGGGACCTCATGGACTGATTTCGAGTCAGCAAACTACACCTCCGGCCTCCGGTGAGCTACGACTTCTTCACGCAGCCCTGAGGGAGCCTATATTTGCGGACCTTTGCAGCACAGAGACCGGGTGGTGGTGATATTATCACAAATTGCTTTATTGTCATTTTACTCTTGTGAGTGCGTTTCTTTCCCTCCCCCCTCCTCCCGTCCCTTTTAATATTAAATACACAGTTTTATGCTATGGGGCGTGCGCTCTCTCTCTTTTCTCGTTTCTAGACACCCTTGGATGTGGTCCATCCAATGTGAGAGCAGCCGGAGACCCCCATATCAGCATCAATCATTTATCTTATTCATGGACTAATTTCAAGGACTGGTTGGACTCTTTACTTTTCTTTTTACACTGTTGCACTTACACATTGTTTATTTTGTTAAGTTTATTGTGTTATATATTTTTGTCTATGTTGATATATATTTAGATCTAGTTACATGTAGTATATTCACACAATTTCGCTTTATCACTTTAGTCACCTTTGAGGTTCTATATTAGTTATACTCTGGCGCTACTACCTTTGTTCCATATATATATAGAACAAAGGTAGTAGCACCAGAGTATAACTAATATAGAACCTCAATGGTGACTAAAGTGATAAAGCTAAATTGTGTGAATATACTACATGTAACTAGATCTAAATATTTGATAGCGGAGGGTTGCCATTTAAAATTGAAATTGAGCTCTATCAATTTTTCGACCGGTTTGGATAGATTGATGTTAAGCGCTTCCGCTGATCTAAAGTCACCAATGAAATCCAAGATTTTCTGTGCAGTATATGGTTATAACTTAAGTTATTTTTGGCAGTATATATATATACTGCCAACAATAACTTAAGTTATAACCATATACTGCACAGAAAATCTTGGATTTCATTGGTGACTTTAAGACAGGGAGAGAGTCAGTTCAGTTAACAATGCTGGGAAACGGATTCCAGACAAAGGGGGTTGTTCGTTCAACAGTGGTAGTGTCTATTGGAGCCCAATTGCAGAGATACCTTCATTGAATAACCCCCAAAGAGAGACAGAGAAGGGAAATGGCACATGAACAGAGCAAAGGATAGAAAGAGTGACCTAGTGAGAGGGGCAGATACGAGACTGAGTGATTTACATTGGGGTACAGATAGAGATGGGCACATTTCTTTGATGAATGTGGCTCCGCTGGTTCCTTTGGTCTGCGGATTTTCGCGATTCAATCTCGAAAAAAGCGATTAGTCTTTTTCTAATTTTTTTTTACCATCCAATCCACGGATTCAGCAAAACATGGATTGGATTCTTAAAATTCACCAGCGGATTGCGGAATCCGCAAGTTGTATCCAATGGTGTTTTTTTAATTAATCCGCCTGATTTTAAAATGGTAAACTCGGGAAATTCCGCAAAACGGATTTTGACAGTTTCGCCCATCTTTAGTTGCAGAAAAACGAGGGCACTTCGGCACTGGATTCCTCAATGTATTTCAGGGAGAGAAATCAGGGGAATCAGGGGAAGAAGAAACTGCAGTTACATGATGGTTAAAATGGCATCAAGATGACAGTATGCTTGGAGGTGATCAGTGTCATATCGCTCAGTTTGTTGTCATGCAGAACGACAGCTTTGCTTTGCCAAACTGAATGGTACTATAATGACCTTAGTTACGTCACGCAATGTAAAAAACAAACCCATTAATTACAATTGTAACATTGCTAGTACTCCTATAACACGGCTGCATGTTAGAATACATAAAGGTCCCATCATCTGTCCTGTCAGACCTGCAAAGTATGTGTTCTAATCTGCTTGAGAGCACAGAAAAGATAGATGTTTCCCTATGTCACTGTGTCAGGGATTTTCTCATTCACAGATAGAAGGCTGTACATTTCTTTTGTGAGGCCGGGGAATGCGTCATATATACTGGTTTCTATGGAGACCACCTCATCCTCTAGCTTGTTCAAGCTTCACTTATAATGGGGATAGCTATAGGGTGTGAAGATCATGCCAACAGACAATTCTGCGCCAAACCTTTTAAAAACATCTTCTTTAATATTTCCTGACAAACAATATAAATAAAATGAATGTACACAAAATAGAAACATTACAATGAATAACTGTACTGGAAGAAGCAGCTATAGATGTCCAACGTGTTTATCCCTCCAGGCTTTCTCTAGGGCTTACATATTTATACCACCCCCTCTCCTTCGCACTTATAATGACAGGGGATGCGTCACATGCCTCGCTCAGACATAAAACAACCATTTAACCCCTTCAGTACAGAAGTTTCATGCAAATGTGGGATTATTTTTATTTAATCTGTGAACCACTTAACATAAAGAATTATTTATAGTAAAGCCTCATATTCTTCTTCTTAATTTAAACCACTTGGTGTTAAAGTGTCATGTGTCATTATCCAAGATGCTTATAAAATGCTAATCATTTTCTCAATCTTTTACCTCCCCCCTCGGACCACAAGTAACTAATTCTATCGCAGTAAAAGTTAAACAGTATTTGTCCCTGTTATGTATGTATGTACAGTATATCTTTATTTATACGGTATGGCACCATCCATGTACATAGCTCTTCACAGCAGTCATGCACGTGACATAATAATATAACACATAGTGGGATTAATCACTTGAGACATAAAAGTAACATTAGGAAAAAGAAGTCCCTGCCCCAAAGAGCTTACAATCTAAGTGGTAAGTAGGAAGAACGTACAGAGACAGTAGGACGGTGTTCTGGTAAGTACGTCTGCAAGGGGTCAAGGTCGATGTATGAAGTGTATAGTACCAGCCACCGAGCTACCCATACCTTTCGTTAAGGAGGTGGGTTTTAAAGGTGGATAGAGAGAGTGCTAGTTGGATATTGTGAGGAAGGGCATTGCAGAGGTGTGGGGCAGAACCACAACCTCTTTATTTGCAAACCCACAGTACCTGTTATGTTTCTCAAGTACATGTGCAGCTGTAGCATATGTAAACATAAGTCTATCTCCGGCGTGCAAATGTTCATATATCTGCTGTTTAAACATTTTAATGGATATTTCCCAACATAATTTACTCTGCATGGCATTTAACCATTTAAACCACATACCGTATACAACAATTCATAACATAATGAATCTGAAAATACTTTGATCATGATGAATTATGGAGACTCGGGGTGGAATTCACTTTGACATTTCCATAGGATGGCTGAATTTCTCTAGCACACATCATTTGTTTTCTCCTGGTAAGCCCTGTGACAGGGTCATTGACTCCGTGTATGTGAATAGATGGCAGTATGCATGCTATCCAGTAAATGAGGGGTTAACTCAGCTTGTCAAGCAGACCACAGGTGATTTGAATTAAGCTCCTTCACCTGCTTTAAAAACAGGAAGAGGAAATACCTCTGGGGCGGCAGTCTCTCTCTCTGAGGCATAGAGGGAAGACAGAGGAGTGTTAAGACAGACACAAGCTGCCCAAAGCGATCCTGTCCCAAGAGGGAAGAATAAAGCTCCCAGATAAGGAGCCAACTGCGTTTGCTGTACTTTATTGGGCTGGAATAGGTTAGCTAGCCAGCCAGATAGTTAGCCTGCACTTTTGTTTAGCTAGTACCCTGACCGGGGTTAGGATTTTGTTTCGTTTCAATATTAAAGGGACAGTGTACCCATTGTTTAGTTACCGTTTTTGGACAAATAAACCCATCAGCATTATTTCACCGGAAAAGACGTGTTGTCTCCTCACTTACCACGACCATCCTGCCACACGTGGTGTCAGAAGTGGGATGTCGAACACCCTGTAAAAGGGGCGGAGCTACAGATTGCGTCTGATAGAAACTGTCCACGCGGTAGCTGCCACTATGGAGGACGTTGTGAAGGCCTTAGTACACAGCACCGCTGTCCAGCAAGAAGCTAACAAACAGGGACAGGACAGCACGGCTGCACAACACGAGACGAACCGGTTATTTGCAGCCCAGCTTGATGTTGTTGCAGACACACAGAAGCAGCTGATTGAGCAGCTGGCCCAGATTAAAATGGGCTTGTCAAGTACAGCCCCGACGCGGCCCGTCCAGGCGAACGAGTACCTACAGAAAATGACGCCGCACGATGACGTCGAGGGATACCTCAGGTCCTTTGAGCAAATCGCTTCCCGGGAAAGGTGGGCTCGCTCCAAATGGGCTGGGATTATCGCACCCTTTCTACTGGGGGAAGCCCAAAAAGCGTATTGTGACCTTGACGAAGAAGCCGCAGCAGACTATGACTGTCTGAAAAGCGAAATCCTTGCAAGGATTGGTGTGACTCCCGCAGTTTGTGCACAGAGGTTCCATAAGTGGAAATACCAGGAACAGAAGCCGCCCAGATCCCAGTTATGGGATTTGATTCACCTAGCGTCCAAATGGCTAAAACCAGAGGAACATAGCCCGGCACGGATCCTTGAGATGGTGGTGTTGGACCGCTTCATTCGAGCGTTACCCCAGGACCTTCAACAGTGGGTGGGACAGGGAGATCCCCTCTCTTGTGATGCCATGGTAGGCGCAGTGGAGCAGTTTCTGGCTACCCGTGAACTGTCACGCCCCACTCGCACCAACTACAACCCACGCCCCAACACGAACAGTAGAGGCCAGCGCTGGCGCCAGGACCCACGACCGTTCGCACGATTTGAGCGGGTGGAAGAAAACCCGGATAGGGACAGAAACTCTAAATTTCAGAAAGGGTTTCAAGAACGAACTGGGCCAATTGTTTGTTTTGAGTGTGGGGAGACGGGGCATATTAAGGCTCACTGCCCACAGTTATCTGAGCCAATGGAGTGGGCATATGGTTCTGTGAAATCTGAATTTTGTGGAGTGGTGGGTATGACCCGCGAGGGAAAACGTACCCACAACTTCCTCACCACGGTGATGTTAAATGGAAAACCAGTCTCCGCACTGGTAGACTCAGGGAGCAATATTAACTTGGTATCCGGGAAGTTGGTTAAGCCTCTCCGGTTACCCCAGGGTGAGAAGTTGCGGGTATTATGTGTACATGGGTGTACGCTTCCGTACACCACGACTCTGATAAAAGTCAAGGTCGAGGGCCAAGTCATCGAAACTATGGCAGCAATTGTACCAAAGTTACCCCATGCCCTAGTGTTAGGCTGTAACGTCCCTGGTTTTGACACCCTGATCAGAGGACAGCTCACCTTGAACAATCCTACTCCAGATGAGCTTTTTCCGTTTGCAGACCCCGAATTAGTCGCCGAGGTGTCTAAAACCCCTAAGTCAAAACAAGAACGTAGGACCGAAAAAAAATGAGGTACACCCCCACCCCAGTTAGCACTGGTCACTACTCCTAACGGAGGGAGACCAGAGGGAGAAGAGTTGTCCGAGACAGGGCCTGTTGATGCTCAGGCGTACGAGTTACCCGTGGAGGTAACCGACCAAACTCCCGATGAGGAAGGTTTTGGAAATCTAGAACTGTCCCTAACTAGCTTTGGTAGAGAACAGGCTAATGATCCCCAGTTGAAAAATGGGTTTAGCCAGGCGGTAGAAGTTAATGGGGTCCCGGTAGAAGGAACCACAAAGGAATCCTATCCATATTTCTATATTAAGAATGATTTGTTATACCATGTGAGCCAAGAGGAGGGCCAAGAAATAGAAAAATTGTTAGTACCCAGTTCATTAGTGAGGAAGGTCCTAGAGCTAGCACACTCTCATTTGTTGGGGGGTCATCTGGGCGTAGAGAAGACACAGCAAAGAATCCTAAAAAGGTTTTACTGGCCAGGGATATATAATGCAGTAAAGAGATTCTGTGCCTCTTGTCCCAAGTGTCAGTTGACAGCCCCCCGACCAAGTTTGAGGGCCCCATTGATCCCTATGCCTATTATTGAGGTCCCTTTTGAGAGGATTGCCATGGATATAGTGGGTCCCTTGAAGAAATCTGCCAAGGGTCATCAGTACATTCTGGTGATCCTAGACTATGCCACTCGATATCCAGAGGCACTACCTTTACGTAACACTTCCTCCAAAGCTATAGCTAAGGAATTGTTACAGGTATTTTCCCGACTAGGGATACCGAAAGAAATTTTGACAGATCAGGGTACCCCGTTTACATCTAAGCTTATACGAGACTTATGTGTAGAGCTAAAAATACAGTCCCTAAGAACCTCTGTGTACCATCCGCAAACGGACGGACTGGTAGAACGATTTAGTAAGACGTTGAAGATGATGTTGAGAAAAGTGGTCGCTAGTGATGGGAAGAACTGGGACACCTTGTTGCCTTATCTCTTGTTTGCTATCCGAGAGGTACCACAGGCCTCTACGGGGTTTTCCCCATTTGAACTCCTGTATGGGAGACGCCCAAGAGGGATTCTGGATAGCCTCAAAGAAGAGTGGGAGCAACAAGCTGTGCCAGGGAAAAATGTCGTCCAATTTGTGGAAGATTTGAAAGACCGTATTGCGCATATTACCCCCATAGTCAGACAGCATCTAGAAGAGGCACAGAGGGCCCAACGGAACCTTTACAACAGACAGGCTACGGTTCGTAACTTCCGACCAGGGGATCGAGTAATGGTCCTTGTTCCCACGGCCGAAAGCAAGCTGTTATCACATTGGCAGGGGCCATATGAGGTTCTAGAACATGTCGGCCTGGTGAATTATAAAATTCGACAGCCAGACCGGAGGAAGGTAGAGCAGATCTATCACATAAATCTATTAAAATCCTGGAAGGATAGAGAGGTATGTCTGTCCGTAGTAGCTAACGAATCCAGGAAAGGGGAGGAACCACTTGTTCAAATATCGGCAGAACTTACGCCTGAACAACACAGAGAAGCTGTAGATTTGGTAAAAAGGAACAGAGATGTCTTTTCCAGCGTACCAGGGAAAACTAGGATGGTTTCTCATGATATCGTCACCAAGCCTGGGGTAGTCATTAAGATAAGACCTTATAGAATCCCAGAAGCTAGAAGAGGGGCTATTCAGTCAGAGGTAAAGAAAATGCTAGATCTAGGCATAATTGAGGAGTCCCATAGTCAATGGTCCAGCCCTATTGTCTTGGTACCTAAGCCAGATGGGACAATACGGTTCTGTAACGACTTTAGAAAAGTAAACGAAGTCTCGAAGTTTGATGCCTATCCTATGCCACGGGTAGACGAGTTAATTGAGAAGTTGGCGAGGGCACGTTTTCTAACCACTTTAGATCTTACAAAGGGTTATTGGCAAATTCCCTTAACAAGGTCAGCAAAAGAGAAAACTGCCTTCTCCACACCTGATGGTCTATTTCAGTATACTGTTTTACCCTTTGGTCTTCATGGGGCGCCTGCAACCTTCCAAAGGTTGATGAATAAGTTGCTACACCCACACTCGAACTACGCCTCAGCGTACTTAGACGATGTAGTAATTCATAGTCCAGATTTGGACTCACATCTAGTAAAGGTTGAAGCAGTGTTAAGAACCTTTCGAGAGGCGGGTCTTACAGCCAATCCAGTTAAATGTTCAGTCGGCCTAGCAGAGGCAAAATATCTTGGCTATGTTGTGGGAAGGGGGACAGTAAAACCCCAGCTCAATAAAGTTGAGGCCATTGAGAGTTGGCCCCGTCCCCTTAAAAAGAGACAGGTTAGGACGTTTCTGGGCATTGTAGGTTACTACAGGCGATTTATACCCCATTTTGCAACCCGGGCTGCACAGCTTTCAGATCTAGTAAAGGCAAAGGCACCTGATGTTGTAAAATGGAACAGTAATGCGGAGACCGCATTTGTAGACCTACGCACAACGCTCTGTAGTCACCCAGTCTTGGTAGCCCCGGATTTTAAAAAGGAGTTTTTTTTTGCAAACGGACGCCTCCGAAGTAGGTCTCGGAGCAGTACTGTCCCAGTTTGTAGGAGAAGAGGAACACCCGGTCCTCTATTTAAGTCGCAAATTGTGTCCCCGTGAACAAAGATATGCCACAGTGGAAAAAGAGTGTTTGGCCGTAAAGTGGGCAACAGACACATTGAAATATTACCTTTTAGGCAGGTCTTTTACACTCATAACAGATCACGCACCACTACAGTGGATGCACAGAAATAAAGAAAAGAACTCGAGAGTTACCCGTTGGTTCCTGTCGTTGCAACCTTTTAACTTTACGATCCAACATCGGCCAGGAATACTGCACGGTAATGCTGATGCACTCTCTAGGGTGCACAGTCTCGGTGCACGGTCCACTCATTAACGTTACGATGGGAAGGGGGATATGTGACAGGGTCATTGACTCCGTGTATGTGAATAGGAGATGGCAGTATGCATGCTATCCAGTAAACGAGGGGTTAACTCAGCTTGTCAAGCAGACCACAGGTGATTTGCATTAAGCTCCTTCACCTGCTTTAAAAACAGGAAGAGGAAATACCTCTGGGGCGGCAGTCTCTCTCTCTGAGGCATAGAGGGAAGACAGAGGAGTGTTAAGACAGACACAAGCTGCCCAAAGCGATCCTGTCCCAAGAGGGAAGAATAAAGCTCCCAGGTAAGGAGCCAACTGCGTTTGCTGTACTTTATTGGGCTGGAATAGGTTAGCTAGCCAGCCAGATAGTTAGCCTGCACTTTTGTTTAGCTAGTACCCAGACCGGGGTTAGGATTTTGTTTCGTTTCAATATTAAAGGGACAGTGTACCCATTGTTTAGTTACCGTTTTTGGACAAATAAACCCATCAGCATTATTTCACCGGAAAAGACGTGTTGTCTCCTCACTTACCACGACCATCCTGCCACAGCCCTTATATTTGTTTTTGTATGAGGAAGAAATAAGGAATAATCGGTGATCAACCTGTGATGGTACTATGCGGAAAGAGGTACCACAACTACTTTATTGACAAACCCAAAGTACCAATACTTTTTTTTTAATTCACACCCTTAACAGTTCCACTAATTATTCAATAAAATTGTCAGTGTTGTATCTAAGCAAAAAAAAACAGAAGGCAAGAGAAGGAAACCCTACAACAACCAAAAATGCTGTAAGAATCACTGTCCGTGGTGCTGAGTAAACCGTTCGACGATCTACCCCCACCAATGAGTAGACTGGTCTCGGCAATTCTGACAGCGGCCAGGTGCTCAATAGCAGCAGCCTGGAAGCAGGTCAAAGCCCCGGCAAGAAACACTGTCATAAGACGAGAAGACGAGGTAATGTCAATGAAAAAGCTAACCGCCATGCTAAACAAAAAAATGCTCCAGTTCTGGAACACCTGGGACCCATGGATAGGCCCCTAAGGCTAGGGATAATGGGAGAATGTGAAAACTGGAATGAGGAGATGAGTCCAGAACCCAAAGGCGGGAGAACTGGACGAACCTCGGAGGACCACCCCCTCTCCCCCCCCACTTCCCCCACCCCTCCGTTTGTCTACCCCTCCCCCTTTCCCCCACCCCCGCCCACACCCACCCACCTCTCTACCCTTACCCCCAAATCTTAAAACAATATGTTGGCCAATATCCACTCAGTTCAATCAAAGTTAAACAGTTATATGTTGTTGACAAAAATGTACCTATATGTGTATATGTCAATGCCAATAAAAAAGATTGATACAAAAAAAAAATTCTGTAAGAATGTCCTCCTTAATCTATCTCCTTATGCCCATGATCTGTGGGATCTAC
>NW_027455505.1:0-35716 GCF_040206685.1 Ascaphus truei
GCACCAAGTCGTAGGAACCTAGATTGTAGTAAGTCGGGTCCACATTGGCTGCTTAGTTTTAGTTTGAGGAGCGCTTGTGTAATCTCCTCTTCAGATACTGGGCTAAATTGAAAATTGTGGGCAGTGTTGGGAGGGGGTGGGACTATAGGGGTACTCCCAGGATGAGATTCAGGTTTGGGGTTTGTGCTGCGTTTCGCTAATAAGTTAGTGGCACACCCCACAAAGTAATCATTGAATGCATTTGCAATGTCAGTGGGGTTTGTCAGAGTAATATCCCCCTTAGTGATATTACTTGGTTGTTGATGGTTAGGAGGCTGGAATATATTGTTGATAACCTTCCAGAAGTTAGCTGGGTTTGATGTATTTTGGTGGAGATTGTCAGAGTAATATTGTGCTTTTGCATACCTTGTTTGCCTTGTGCACACGTTCCGCAGGCATCTGTAGTGATTGAGATCCTTGGTAGTGCCAGTTACTTTGTAGCTTTTCCACAAGGCATCCCTGAACTGGTAGAGTGCTATAAGGTCAGGTGTAACCCATGGAAGGTGGGCCCCCCGTACCCTTATTTTGCGTAGTGGAGCATGGGTATCGCAGAGTTTTAAGAACTCGGATTGGAAATAGTCGAGCGCAGAGTCAGGGTCGGGAATTAAATCGATTCTGTGCCATGGGCAGTTGGTAAGGTCATCCAGAAACTGTTGTGGGTTTTTAAATGTTCTAGTGAGGAGAACTTTAGGGCTTGAATGGGGCGGTTTAATTTTCCTTACACAGTACACTATTGCATGGTCACTGAAAATATCAGGAAGGATGCCAGAGGATTGGATTCTGCTGGGGTTTGAGGAGAGAATCCAGTCTAGCAAGGAATGGTTATGCGACTTCAGGTTTATTCGTGTGGGTTGGGAAATGAGTTGCGATAGGTTAAGTGACTTGAGTTGTATCTGGATTTTGTGGTTTTTAGGGTCAAGCCAATTGAAGTTGAAATCCCCTAGAACTAGCAGCTCACTCTTCTCATTCAGAGAGGAAATGGAGGCAAGAAATTGGGTGATATCAGTCAAGGATTGTAGAGGGGCTTTAGGGGGGCGGTAGATGCCAGCAAGCAAGATGGGCTTAGAAAAGGGGAGGCAGATTTTGCCAACTAGAGTTTCAAAAGAGGGTGGACTTGGTGGGCAATGTAACAGTGTAAATTGTAAGGTGTCTGCAATATAAAATAACACCCCTCCTCCTCTCTTTGACCTATCTCTCCTAAAAATGGAGTATCCCTGAATGGCGATATTTGCATCAGGGGTTTTAGAGGATAGCCATGTTTCTGTAAGAACGATGGCTTTGGGTTTATGCATAAGGCACCATGCCCTTAGTTCATCCAGTTTGGGCAGCAGGCTCTGGATGTTTATATGGGCGACAGATAGCCCTTTTTGGAATTTAAAGGTGGAATTCTCAGGGGCATGGGACAGAGCTAAAATGGGAGGACCTGGGTTAGTTTCAATATCACCTGCTAGAGAGAGTAATAGTATGAGTAGAAATTTGGGTAGTTGTTTGCAAGTTGTAAATTTGTGGTGTTTTCCATTAGAGTGAGCAGTGGTTGGTGTGCTGGTTTTTAGAGTTCTCCACCAACATTCAGTAGATAGTGCAAGGCTTTTGAGTAGTCCAGGGTGTATGGTGATGTTGGGTGTGGGCAAGGATGGAGGAGTTTGTAGTGGATAGAGGGAGTAACATCTCCATGAGGCCAGGAGAAAGAAAAAAGTTAGAAGACATAGCAGGTTCATGATGCCAGAGGTACTGTAGGCAGTGCTGCAAGGAGCTGTTGTGAGCAGAGTGAGTGTGTGCAGACTAAACAGCAGGGGTGGGCCTGTACCTTGTCAAGTGTTTTGCTGCATTGCAATGCTAGGGTCAATTCAGGGTTTCAGTGTTTTGTGCAGTCAGTTTTGGGAGAGGCTGCAGTGAAAGAAGTTGTAAAGGGGTGGGGGTTAAACTATGCAGGCTAACAAGCATGGGATCATAGTGTGATCTGAATAGCTTACCGTTTGTTGTCTTGAGTAAAAGTGTGTGCAGTAGATGCAGTCCCCAGTCACCTCTAGTCAAACTGTAGTCTAACTGTTTTTATCACTTAAAAACCTCACTGTAGTCTAAAAGTTTTTATCACTTAAAAACCTCACTGTAGTCTAACTGTTTTTATCACTTAAAAACCTCACTGTAGTCTAACTGTTTTTATCACTTAAAAACCTCACTGTAGTCTAACTGTTTTTATCACTTAAAAACCCCTCTGTAGTCTAACTGTTTTTATCACTTAAAAACCTCACTTTAAATGCCTCACTGCCTAATGCAGTTCCTGCCCAATGCAGCTAAGGTGTTAGTATTATACAAAAAAAACATGACCCTCCCCCTCCCCAATCAGTCAGCTTGTTCCATTTGGTCAATTAACAGCACAGAGTTAAGAGGGGAAAAAAAAAAACTTTTTACATTCAAACATACTAACTTATATATCAATTCAACAAGGCCAGATTCAGTCTTATACACAGGGTTTCAACATCAGGAACATACTTATATATCAATTCAACAAGGCCAGATTCAGTCTTATACACAGGGTTTCAACATCAGGAACATACTTATATATCAATTCAACAAGGCCAGATTCAGTCTTATACACAGGGTTTCAACATCAGGAACATACCTGTGAAGAGAATGCAATTAGATCCTTGTCATATCAGCTGAGGTTATTGGTTATTGGTCTTGCATGAAGAAAGTGAGTATATTAACTATATATATATATATATATGTAGCGGTCATGTAAAATGGCTACAGTCATCTCTCCTGCTGACAGTAAGGCCTGGTAAGTTGTGGGCATGCCAGCAGTAATTATGGAGGTTTGCCCTCACACCCTGGTGGGGTGCCCTGTGTATGGATGGGAGTGGTCACATGCTCTGACTCCATGGTTAGTGATGTCAGAGGTGTGTCAGCTTCCAGAGTGTACATAAGGCACAGCACTGTGTCTAAGAGTTAGTTCTGGCAGGAGTTCAAGTTCTAGTACTAGCCTGAGTTACTGAGAGTTCTGGTTATGTTATAGTAACTGAAGAGGAGACTGTGTCCAGGGACCTGGCACAGGGCCGAGATCCCTGCGGGGATAGGGAATCCCTATCTAAGGAGAGATACACCTTTTAAAGGTAGGCACTGACTGGACATGAGTGGCTAGATATCTACTGCGAGGGGCAGCTAGCCCACTCAGACAATAAAGATGTTCTCAATCACAAACCCTCTCGTGTACATGTGTGGAGTGAATGTACAGAGAGGAGCACCACGGAGGAGTTCCTCAACAGGACCATCCCCATGCGGACGCAGGGACCCTGATGAGGTGGAGGCGCTGCACTGGAACTAGGTGAGACTCAGCACACTACCTCAGCTGCCTGTCTGGACGGTCCTCCCCACACACCATCATGCGAGAGACTCAGGAGACCTGTTGCCAACAGGTGCACCACCAGACACTACCACACTGTAATGGGGCCGGTTAGACCACAGGGGCCAATGTGAGATTGGGTGGGTCAGGCCGGTTCAGAAATACCGTTACATTTGGAGGCGAGCTGTTGAGATCAGATCTGTCATCAGGACAGGCTCTAGCTAGGCACACTGGGAAACAGGGAGAGTGTCTGCTGCCACTTTGTGCTGCGTTGGGACGGACCTAGGGGTGGTCAAGGGGCTGACGGGGTATTGTCGGTTCGCAGGGACGACCTAGGGGCCTGAAAGGAGTGAGGGGTCTGGAGCCGGGCTACAGCTGACCGAGTCACCTTGAGGTAGTGCTAGTTGGTAGGACGCCAGAAGGGATAGCCTGTTAACTTGGTCAGGAATCCTGGAGGGTCTGCGCTAGGCTGACCAAGAGAGGTAGACGCCCCAAGTACTGCATGGCAGAGCCAGAGTACCTAGCCCATTCCAGACACTTACCATAGGGAGCACATACTGGGAGGAAGGAGTCACAGCAGACACTGAGAGAGTGAGCCTAGCCTGAGGTAGTGCAACATGAGTCCAGCCTAGATCAGGTACACATGTGGTGGTGCATCTGAGCAATCTTTATTGTACTGGTGTGGAGGCTGCCCCGCAGAGCGGAGCCCCATGTACGATAACTGTTACGAGAGAATGGAGGATCCGCGTGGTGCGGAGAACGCAAAATGGCGACCAGAGGCTGATGGGGAAGGCACCCGTGGCGTGCGCCCCACTGAAGAGCAAACTGTCGCCGAGTTATCTTTAACCAATCTGCTCTGGAGTGGAGCAAAGGCCGTGGCTGCCCCGTTTTTATCCTGTCTGGGACACCGAGGGGCCACCCTTGAAGAGTGTGAGGAAATTGTGATAATTGGGGGAGAACGCCGCGAGGAGAGCAAACAAACTGACTTTTTGGGCTTAAAAGCCAACCAAAATGGCGGTTCCCGCTTGCTAGGGAAACCGCATGGGACAGTCACAGAGAAAATGGCTGATGCAGAACTTGCAAAGAGCTGCCCGGGAATGGCGCGAACAGCAGAGCCCCGCCCTGATGGGGGGCATGGCGCGAAAGCTATGGCTGCGCCTTCATGGACAGTGACTCACTCGGCCCCTGTGCTGAGTCAACCGCTTAGTCTGTGGGACCCTCCCCTGATTTCCACCGGGGGGAGTGACTTTCAACTATGGCCTGTGGGAATGCACCCACTGGGCCCAGGGACTGATATCCAGACGGCGCCACTACAAAAAGTAGTTCCGGCCGCGGAAATGATTTGCAAGAAAGAGGGATATTTTGCACGCAAAGCCGCTGCAAGGAGAAGGCAGGAACTAGCCGCGGGAAAAGAATCCAGCTCTGAGGAGGAAACTGGCGTGAAAACGCAGACCGCGCCCACCAGGACTGAGAGAGGCGCGGCCTTAATTAAGGGGCATGATATTCCCCTGTGGGATCCGCCCATAATTGCAACCCCTGGGGGCGGGTTCCAGCTATGTCAGCGGAAGGAGGAGCCGAAGCAGGAAGTGGCTGGCCCAGAAGCTTCTACCGGTCAGTCACGAGGAACCACTGACCTGGAGAGACCCACACTGAAAGTGGTCCCCACAAAGAGAATGGCCTGCCCCTCCGCTGTGGGAACTATGGTCTCCACCCAGCCCTACTCAGTACCCGGTGGGCTACTAGTAGTAAGGGTGGCTAACACTGAGACGGTGGTCGGGCTCTGCCTACAATGCGGGCTGCCCGGAGGCACTGTCAACACGGCGGCACGTTGCCCACATTGCGGGACATTATATTTGTGGCCCATGCCCACATTCATACCTATCCAACCTGCTGACCCCCCGGGGGACATGGCTAAGCGCTCCGCCGAGTCCCCTGGCGCACTGTGGCTCAACCGTGCGAGTCCCGGAGAAAGGGGACTGGAGTCGACCAAGTCGGCTGGGTCAGTATCGACCGAGGCGGTCGGGTCGCTCCCCGACCGCGCAGAGAAAAGACTTTCGCCACGCTCGGTGACCCCGAGATCCGGGAAGGGAGATTACTCAGATGAGGACCTCCGTGAACTAGCGGTGGCGAAATCGGGATCCAAGAGGGACCCAGGACGGACGACACCCCGTGGGGTGAGTGGCAGCTGTCAGAAAGACAGAACGTCCCCCGCAGATCAGCGAGCCGAGAGACGGAGTCCCTCCGCCTCAGAACGTGGCGGCGACGGACGAGAGACGCCGGCACCCCTGCGGACGGGTAAGAGGAGTCCCTTCACTTACCTTGCCCCAGCAGACGGTGTAGGAGCAGAAGGGCCGTGCCAGGCCCGAGGCGCACGTTGAGAGACGGCATCACTTCTGGTGAAGACGACGGCGGAGCTTCCGGATGTCGTCATCGAAGAAGAGATCCCGAATGGGGATCCGACCCGAGATGGCGGCGTTTCCGGTTCCGGGGAGGACATCATTTCTGGTGGCGACAGCGGAACCGCTGGGAACGGCGCAGCGACGCTTCGGCGATCGGGGGAAGGTCCCCGATCACCTCCAAGGCCCAGAAGTTGGATGGGCGATCCGAGGACTGAGGAGGGTGAGATATCCTCATTGGACCAGTCTACGGACAGCCAGGAACGGGTCGTAACCCCGTGGGGTCCTATCACTAGCCCCTATGCCCCATCCCCTGGCCTAGATAAAGCCCCTGCCCCTGTCACCTGTTCCACGGGATCCCCGCCTAGCCTGGAACTCATGGACATACCTTTGGGGGGGGAGGAGAGACGGACTGGGGAAAGACAGCGCAGTGGCGCTACGGAGGGTGATTCTCGGGGAGGGGGAGAGTTGAGAGTGGCCGCGGTAGGCCGGTGGTTGCCCCCTGCAGTTCCTGAACCGGTGAAAAAGGCCCCGGGATCTTCCAGGTGGTCTCTACCGCGATCGGCACGGTCGTCGGGGGTATTTTCTCTGGATGATGATAGAGTCAGGGGGGTCAAATAATTTTAGAGAGAACCGTTGGTGGGCCCCACTATTCGAAGGGTACTCCGTATGGATGGACCGCACTCGGTTCCTCATCCGGCGAGAAGATGTAGTGGATTACTGGTGGGCTGTGGGAGAGTTCACACCTGAGCAAAGGGACAGAGAGTTGCAAGAGCGGTGGCTGCAGATTGAGCATAGGGAGATAGAACCCATGGGTCCTAGCATCCTATCAGACCCCGTGGACCCTGATGAGCCCCTATCATGGGTGTTACCTGGGAGGGCAGGTAAGGCTGACCTGACCAGGATAAGTAGGGCCGAGCGGACCATAATGGCTCGGTATAAATCATCCCACGGGTTGGAGTACCCGTATGTCCCTGAGCCTCTTATGGACGAAATAGAGGAAAACAGAGATAGGTGGCTTAGGGAGGCCATTGAAATGCATTTAGTAGGAAGAGGAAGTGCAGTAGTAGGGAAGAGGGCTGAGGAACGGATAGAGCACTTAGTGCGTGTATGGGGCATTGGCAGAAACATTTATAAACACAGGGTGACATATAGGCCCGAGAGGGGACTGCCTAGGCACTATCACGTCACGGTCCTAGACATGGGCGGTAGAGAGGTCAAGAAACCTGACCCGAGTCACTATTTTTAGGGGGTACTAATACATTACGCGGGTTTGTGGCTGCTGGTCGGGGCGGGCTTGGCGGAATGTACTGTAGACAATTTTGTTATGTACCATGGAAATTTGTATGTGAAGTTAACCTAATTATGTATTGTATTTCAGTGCTTCCTGGAAAAGGGTATACAAATTTAGGTCCCAGCGAGGACGATGGGATTCACCAGGGGGAGAATGTAGCGGTCATGTAAAATGGCTACAGTCATCTCTCCTGCTGACAGTAAGGCCTGGTAAGTTGTGGGCATGCCAGCAGTAATTATGGAGGTTTGCCCTCACACCCTGGTGGGGTGCCCTGTGTATGGATGGGAGTGGTCACATGCTCTGATTCCATGGTTAGTGATGTCAGAGGTGTGTCAGCTTCCAGAGTGTACATAAGGCACAGCACTGTGTCTAAGAGTTAGTTCTGGCAGGAGTTCAAGTTCTAGTACTAGCCTGAGTTACTGAGAGTTCTGGTTATGTTATAGTAACTGAAGAGGAGACTGTGTCCAGGGACCTGGCACAGGGCCGAGATCCCTGCGGGGATAGGGAATCCCTATCTAAGGAGAGATACACCTTTTAAAGGGAGGCACTGACTGGACATGAGTGGCTAGATATCTACTGCGAGGGGCAGCTAGCCCACTCAGACAATAAAGATGTTCTCAATCACAAACCCTCTCGTGTACATGTGTGGAGTGAATGTACAGAGAGGAGCACCACGGAGGAGTTCCTCAACAGGACCATCCCCATGCGGATGCAGGGACCCTGATGAGGTGGAGGCGCTGCACTGGAACTAGGTGAGACTCAGCACACTACCTCAGCTGCCTGTCTGGACGGGTCCTCCCCACACACCATCATGCGGGAGACTCAGGAGTCCTGTTGCCAACAGGTGCACCACCAGACACTACCACACTGTAATGGGGGCCGGTTAGACCACAGGGGCCAATGTGAGATTGGGTGGGTCAGGCCGGTTCAGAAATACCGTTACATATATATTAACTGTAGTCTAACTGTTTTTATCACTTAAAAACCTCACTTTAAATGCCTCACTGCCTAATGCAGTTCCTGCCCAATGCAGCTAAGGTGTTAGTATTGAAATAGTGAAAGGTGAAATGATTAGGCATGTGACAGGAATAGTATCTGGGTATAGATAAATGCCCTTTTGTACCACATTTCTTTATTTAAAACTGAATTACTTATTGCTGGTAAGATATAAATATTTTTGTTGTGTGGCATCATTTACCCTACAAAAACCCCAGTACATACCCTCCAACTGTGCTTATTGTGTATGCCCTGTACCTATTAAATTCAGCAGTAGCTATGGTACATATTTCTGTGAGTCGCTGCTGAAGCTTCAGCTAATTAATGCAGCTGGCAGATTAATAACTTATCTGCTAATGATCAACTGGTTTGGGGGGGGATTTCACTCCACTTCTATAGCTACACATAATAGGTCTATAAAATTGAATCTGTAAATACTGTACACATATTTATTGATAATATGATCTTTGTATATAGTAAACTGTATGTAACACATCTGTCCCTCCCCCCCTCCCCCATGGGAGATTTCACTGCTGCATGGTGTGGTGTGGTGTGGTGCATACCGGCTGGCTCACAGTAGTTCTGAGCTTCCCGCGTTGTTGTAGGGGAGAACAGAACAGGCTTCTGGGGTAGTACCTGATTCGTACTCACGGTGACAGCGCCTCCATCTCTTGCAGGCCCCAGGGATGTGGAGGCAATCCCTGCATGAGAACTTACTTCCTCACCCCCCTGATAGATTGCAGTCTCAGGCAGGAAGGTATATTGGAACAGGATCACACTTTATTGTACGTACTGCAGATGGTCAGCATACACATCTCACACAGTGGTTACAGCAGTTCTTGGTGCTTCACCCTCAGGATGTACCCTGGACCTCCACTGCGGCTACAGGGCCCCCAAAGCAGTCCTTGCTCTTCCCTGACTACCTATTAGAGCCAGGGGTATGGTCTTACTCCTAACTCCCCAAGGGAAGAAGGCAGTAAGTGCACAGCCAATCCGCACTTCTGGGTGAGAACCTGTCTCTCTCAAGGGTAGAGACAACTGACTAACTTTGGTAGTGCAGCCCTTTAAGTACAAGAAAAGCAGGAACAAGGTCTGAGTCCCTGATTGGACACACACAGGCCTAGTCGCACCGCCTCCCCTGTGACTCACTGAAGCTGCTGGGGGTGGGAAAAACCCAGGATTAGTCCTGGCAGGCCTGCTCTTACCAGGGCTTACTGCCAGGAGAAGGGCAGACTTTTGGCCAGAAACCAGCCCTGGCTACATTTATGTGTTATTGTGCCTCCTTCAATAGGGTCACTTGCCTGGTAGCTCCTCTATCCATAAACCCCTCTCACTCACTGCCCCACACCTCTGGAATGTTCTTCCCCTCAATATCCGACTAACACCCTCTCTCTCCATTATTAAGACCCATCTTAAAACACACTAATTTAATGGAGCATATGGGTAGCTCCTCTGGATGATATTATACATCTCATACGCAGTGACCTTGACTGACTCACTTACTAGAAGACCCTCCAACTGTCTGTCAGTTCTCCCCACTTACATTGTAAGTTCTTCGGGGAAGGAACTCCTTTTATGTAGGAAGCGCTTATTCCTATTATGTCACCTGTGACTACTGTACAGCGCTATGTACATAAAGATATTTAAAAAAAAGAAGAAACCGGCACTCCATACGTCTTCACAAAAACGACATTTTAATCCACACAGATAGACATTTTGGTTAAATACACTGACCTTTGTCAAGATAAAATGGTGTATACACACTGCTCCTTATATCTGTGTCTATAGTGAACTCCTTTTGCATGATACAGGTGAGGAGGGAGTCACTAATAACCGCACATAAAAGTGATATCATCGAGTTTCGTTGGGTGTATCTAACACACCTATAAGCACAGTTAGCCCTATACACCTAAGCATTGTAAAAATATCTGATTGCAAGCTGCATCAATCATGAACGCCACCATCCACAGAAGAGTAGTGTGTAAAACAGGTGCAGCCGTGACGTGAAAACAGCTTAAAAAACTGACTGCATAACAAAATTAAATATCTAAATCACTGCTGCACCCTAAGGGGATACGATGTTCCCTGTGATAATCTGAAAGCGTGCCATGAAATGTCAGATCAATCTGTTTTTTTCTTAAGCTTTAGTAGTTCATGATGCAAATCTAATGGCTTAAAGGTATCTGCTACTTCTTAAAGTGTTTTTAAACAGGATTTGTGTTATCTCTGTATCTGATTAGTCAAAAAAAGTCCTCCATATTTATTGTTGTCATAGTCCACTTTGATTCCTATAAGCACAAAATGGAACCTATACAAATACATATTCAGGTCATCAATGCAGACGCTCGAGCTCAGTAAGAGCAGGATTCAGTGCTTGGGATGTTTTATATGAAGGATAAAGGATGTAACAAATCAATGTGGATACTAGACATCAGTAATTCTCTCTTTTTTTATATAGCAGGGTCCCCCCTGGGTTCCGCTTACCTCCGCTACTGCAGGGAGGTGTGGAGTAGCGACTGCATCGCCGGAGGTTCCTGGCGGCTCCCTTTGCAGGGTGTGGCCGTGCATAAGCAGTACAGTCGCGCAAGCGTAGTGCATGTTCTCTGTTGTGGTGGCCATCTTGGTGCACCTTGCGCATGCACAGAGAGGTACACAGAGGAGGCCATTACACTAGTACTCCGCAGGGGAACTACAATCCCCAGCAGCCCCTGGGGCTGCTAGTCACATGGGCTGCAGCAGCCAATTATGTGGCCGGATCCCCCTGCAAGGAGATAGATACATTTAGCACGCTCAAGGAAGCATGCCAGTCGGAGCTGGGACATCAGAGGGTAAGGGTGTAGGTGCAGGGCATCAGTCGGCCCCTGCAGTAGGCCAGAGACCCCTTGTTTGGCCTGAGCTTGGCCCCGACTCCCACATATATGTATGTATGTATGTCTTTATTTAAATAGCGCCATTAATGTACATAGCGCTTCACAGTGTAGCCGGGTCCCACAGGTTTGCCCTCACCTCCGCTGCAGTGGGAGAGTCAGGGAGGGTTGCAGAGTGTGCAGGGAAGCGCTCCAGTGCATGGGAGGCTCTGTGGCAGCCTGAGTGCTCAAGGCGCTGCCATTTTGATACTTCCGCATGCGCAGTGAGTCCTAGAGGCGATGGCGCTGGGAGAGATCGCACATGCGCAGGAAGTGGCTGTGGTAGCGCACGAAGCCCGGACCCATGGGAGGAGGGCTAGAGCAGGGGACTAGAGTGGCAGCCGCCGTTATCCTCCTGCGGCTGCCACCGCAGGATTTTTAAAAACCTTTTTTCCAAAGGTTTCCCGCGCCGCGGGCGCTTTCAATGATAAGCGCCATTAGCGCTTATCTGATGATGCGGCCGCCGCGCGGAAACTCCGATTCAAATGGAGAAACTCCGTGTAAGCAGCCGGGTAAGTAGGAGAATAAAGGCAGCTGGCTGTGACGATTCAGGGGATTCCTTCCCCTTCCTTTCCCGCTGTCCCATCTTCTGCCAAACCCTCT
Organism: Ascaphus truei; assembly: GCF_040206685.1. Taxonomy (NCBI): domain Eukaryota; kingdom Metazoa; phylum Chordata; class Amphibia; order Anura; family Ascaphidae; genus Ascaphus; species Ascaphus truei. The sequence continues at coordinate 11,578 of NW_027455505.1, forward strand.
ACCCTTTCCCACTCCTGTCCCGTTCCATCAACCTCTCTCCCACTACCTCAGCGCATGCCCCGCAGGTCTCGCGCACCCGCGCGGTCCCCGAGCCCCTGCAGTGTCGCTCCCCGTTCCCTTACCCCTCCTGTGCCCGCGGCCAGCACCTTACCTTCCCTGGCTGCTCCATCCACTCATCTGCCTTCCTCCAGCGGGGTGCCCGCGGAGCTCCGCGCGCCTGGTGACGCGGCCGGTGCTTGCGTCTCCTCAGCTCGTGGGGGGCGCGTGCACACGCTCCTCCTCGGGTCTCTGTCGCCCTTCTGCTCCCCCCTCTCAGTCCCTGCGGTCCATCTCTCTGTCACAGCCTGTGCGCGCGCACCCTCAACTTACAGAGGGTGCGCGCACACGCTCCTCTTACCTGGCCTGTCACAATCCTGACTCCTCCTCCCAATCCCTACAGGTCATTCCCCTGACTGCCCCTTCTGTCTCCTCCTCTTCTCTCCCTGACCTATCTCCGTTCTTTCCCACTTCTCTCTCTGCTCCTCCCCTCTCTCCTATTGGTGTGTCTTCCTTTATAACCCCTGTCTGTCCTCTTCTTCCTCGCTCTGCATAGTTCCTGTTTCCCTGTGTGTGCTGACCTATGCTGTGCTCCCTCGTTGTCCCTGCTGTATCCTGCTCCTGTGTCTACTTTGGATTTCCCTGGCTTTTGACCCCTGCTTGTCCTGGACTACCCTGCTCTCTGTACCCCTTGAACCTAGCTACGAACTCTACCTTGCTGCTCTCTGGAATCCTCAAACCTGGCTTTATACCCTGACGACTCTACTCTCTGGACCCCTGGACATTGGCACACGGACACGACCACTCTTACTCTTACTCCAACGGACGTTGCAAGTATCTTTAACCACTTCCTCAACAGGCCCAGCAACGCTATACCACACTCCGGGTGTGCTCCCACTGCTGTGGGTGTGTGGTGTAATACCGTTCCCACCTCAGTACTGGGGTCTTGCCAGGTCTGCGGGCATACAGGCGTGACATTATGCAGAACCCAACAAACGCAGACCCCCCTGAGGTGGGTACAAGTATTTCCTTAGAGGCCTTACAATTTGTTAGCAATCAGCTGTCCACTGTCTACCAGCAATTGGCTAACTTGTCCCTTCAGGAGAGTCCCATGGCTTCTACGCCTCCGATGGCTACTATCTACGCCAGCCCTGGCCCTCGGATTCCCTCTCCTAATCGCTATGATGGGAACCCTCTCACCTGCCGCGGTTTCTTAAACCAATGTGAGGTGTAGTTTGAGATATCCCCCTCCCAGTTTCTCACTGGTTATGTTAAAGTAGCATATGTATACGCCTTGCTCACCGGGGACGCTCTCGCTTGGGTCTCCCCTCTATGGGAGCGCCAGAGCGAAGTAACGCAAGACTACTCATTATTCAGACGTGAATTTCAACTTGTGTTTGATACTCCCGCACGGCGCGAGACAGCCGCATTCTACCTTTTTCACATTTCTCAGGGTCGGAGATCGGCTGCCAAATACGCCACCGAGTTCCGTACGCTGGCCGCCGAGGTCCAATGGAATGATGAGGCTCTCACCGCCGCGTACTGGCACGGACTCTCAGATACGTTGAAAGACGATCTTGCTACGCATGCCCGGCCTACCTCCCTGGAGGAGTTGATCACCCTGAGCATACGCATGGACCAGCGTACGCAGGAGTGACGGCATGAAAGGCACTGTACTCGTCCTTCTTCTTCTGTTGTTTCTCACAAGTCGCCTACAACATCTCTCCTGGCCTTGGAGTCACCGGAACCGATGCAGATCGGCAGTCAACAACTTCAGGCAACCGAGAGAGCGCGGTGTCGCCTGAACAGACTGTGCTTCTACTGTGCTTCTTCGGAACATCATCTCCAGAATTGTCCTTTGAAGCCGGGAAACGGGCACACTCAGTAAAGGTAGAGGGGCTTCTACTGGGTACTGTCTCTCCTAGCCCCTCTCCTCCCGAAACTATCCCAAAGAAGTTTCTGCTTCCAGCCACGTTGGAGGGTCTGAACCTTTTCGTAAAGGTTGAAGCTTTCGTATATTCAGGATCGGGTGGTAATTTCCTGGACCAGAAATTCGCATCGGAGAATCAAATTCCCATGGTTAGAAGGAAGAGCCCCATTGGCCTCGAGGCCATCGACGGACGACCGCTCCAGCCGGCATTCATCATTTTGGAGTCTATTCCTCTTACGTTGACCCTGGCTGATGGTCATAAGGAGGTAATTATCTTCGATATTTTTCAATCTCCCACACTGCAAATTATTTTAGGATTGCCTTGGCTTCAACTCCACAATCCGCGCATTGAGTGGTCCGGCACCCTGCCTCTCCAGTGGCCCTCGTCCGCAGATGCGGTTCCTGTGGGGTCCCCTGTTGTTGTGCTCACCAGCCTGGATTCTGTTCCTTCCAATCTATTGGCCCTGCCTACCGTATACCATGAGTACTTGGATGTGTTTAACAAGGTACAAGCGGAGGTTCTACCTCCTCACCATCCGTACGATTGTCCTGTTGACCTCATCCCTGGGACCGTCCTACCAAAGTCTAAATCTTATCCACTCTCCGTACCGGAGACCGAGGCTATGACCGCCTACATCCAGGAAAATTTGGAGAGGGGATTCATCCGCAATTCTACCTCCCCCACTGGGGCTGGCTTCTTCTTTGTGAAGAAGAAGTATGGATCACTGAGGCCGTGCATCGACTTCCGCGGTCTCAATAAGATCACGGTGAAGAACCGGTATCTCCTTCCGCTTATTTCAGAACTGTTCGACCGTCTCCAGGGGGCCTCTATCTTCTCAAAACTCGACTTAAGAGGTGCCTATAATCTCATTCACATAAGGGAGGGAGACGAGTGGAAAACTGCATTTAACGCACGTTCTGGACATTATGAAAATCTTGTTATGTCCTTCGGGTTGTGTAACGCTCCTGCCGTGTTTCAGGAGTTCATGAACGACATCTTCAGCGATGTATTGGGAACTTTTGTCATAGTCTACCTAGACGACATTCTTATTTTTTCTAAAAATCTGGACGAACATATTCAACATACCAAACTTGTGCTTTCCAGACTCCGTTCTAATCGCCTTTATGCCAAGATGGAGAAGTGTTTGTTCCACCAAGTTTCTACTGCCTTCCTAGGCTATATTATCTCAGCCAAGGTTTTTCCATGGACCCAGAAAAATGGAAGGCTGTTCTCGATTGGCTGCTGCCGAATTCACTCAAGGCTGTGCAGCGTTTTCTCGGCTTTGCAAATTATTATAGGAAATTCATCCAAAAAAATTATTCTATTGCCCTTCCCATCACCGCATTGACCAAGAAGGGCGCTGATGTCTCGTCCTGGTCTTCAGAGGCCATTCGTGCCTTTGAGATTCTCAAGAAGGAGTTCGTGTCTGCTCCCATCCTTCGTCATCCGGATACCTCCCTCCCCTTCACTTTGGAGGTCGACGCTTCGGACGTAGGAGCCGGCGCAGTCCTTTCCCAGAGGACTTCTCCCCAAGAAAAACTTCATCCCTGTGGTTTTTTTTCACAGAAATGTTCAGCTGCCGAAAGAAATTATTATTTATTTATTTATAAAATATTTTACCAGGAAGTAATACATTGAGAGTTACCTCTCGTTTTCAAGTACTGCACCGACACACTTTATTCGAGCAAATACCCAGTACAGGTATACCCCGCATTAACATACGCAATGGGACCGGAGCATGTATGTAAAGCGAAAATGTACTTAAAGTGAAGCACTACCTTTTCCCACTTATCGATGCATGTACTGTACTGCAATCGTTATATACGTGCATAACTGATGTAAATAATGCATTTGTAACAGTCTCTATAGTCTCCCTGCTTGCGCACAGCTTCGGTACAGGTAGGGAGACAGTATTGCTGTTCAGGACGTGATGACAGGCGCATGCGTGAGCTGCCGTTTGCCTATTGGGCGATATGTACTTACTCGTGAGTGTACTTAAAGCGGGGTATGCCTGTATGTACCTGGCAGATACCTGGAATGCGCCGCTCCTCACCTCTGACAAGCCCCGTTGCGTTTGCCTTCCCAGCCTGGGTTCATGCCTGTCTGACGGGCGGCTAATCTGTTAAATGATAATGATTAGGATTTAATAGGCTGCAATGCTTCGCGTGTCTACCAGATGGCATAAATTCATGAATTGTAATGCAGTATATATATATATACTGTGCAGTATTGCAGCCAGCGGGAATAAAATGCTTCAATCCCTGCCTGGAAAATAACCCAATGCACTCGGGCAGAAAACAGTCACAAACCTCAATACACCCGGGTATACCCGAATTCGTGGGACTAGCCGAGCTCGAATAAAGTGTCTCGCCAGTGTATGTCCTGGGCACAGAGTTAAGACAAATAATACATGGTTACAAATACAGTTACATAAATGAACAGGGTATCTATCTATATATTTCTCAAACCGTTGTATGCGAGTCTGTTTGTCCTGTCCCTAGGGGCAATCACATTGGACCTTTGGCCTGTCACTCCGCCTCAGGCCAATGGGATGGCCCCCTTGGCCCGCCCGCCCCCACAAACCTCTCATTGGCTGGTCACACACACACACACACCCTCTCACCCCTCAACGGCTGGCCGCCCTTGCCCACCCACCCTCGCCCATCCTCACCCACCCTTGCCCATCCACCCTCTCACCCCTCCGCGGCATGGCCCGCAACAACGGAACCACCCCCTATCACCACTCCGCGGGACCTCACAAAGATCACCCTCTCCCCCGGTGCTTACCCTCTCCCCCGGTGCTCACCCTCTCCACCGGTGCTCCCTCCCACAGACCGCTACCCCTCCTCCCCCCCCACAAGAGCACGCTCTCTCCGCTCTCACCTTAAGGCCTAGAGGCCGCGCCCCCAGCTCACCATCCCCGAGAGCGTTCCTCCGGCTCTCTCAGTCGGGAGCTGTACTGGCCGGCTGCCCACACCACCTCCTCTTCTGAGCGTCTCAGCTCCGCCTCGCCGGGGGGAATGGAGACCGCCGAGGAACCCGAGGAGGAGGAGGGCAGCCAGTACCTGGAGGAAGAGGAGGAGCGCGGCTCGGTGCGAGCTAAGGAAACGCAGGGGAAGAGATCTTTCACGCAACATCCCGGCCCTGCCTTTCACCCCCACCCCGGCCCTGCCTTTCACCCCCACCCCTGCCCTGCCTTTCACCCCCACCCCGGCCCTGCCTTCCACCCCCCCACCCAGGCCCTGCCTTTCACCCCCGGCCCTGCCCTTCACCCCCCCCGGCCCTGCCCTTCACCCCCCCCTGGCCCTGCCCTTCAGCCCCCCCGGCCCTGCCCTTCACCCCCCCTTCGGCCCTGCCCTTCACCCCCCCCCCTTCGGCCCTGCCCTTCACCCCCCCTCCGGGCCTGCCCTTCACCCCCACCCCCACCCTTCCAGCCCTTCATCCAAACCCCCCCTGCCCTTCACCCCCACCCTCCCTGCCCTTCACCCCCACCCTCCCTGCCCTTCGCCCCCTCCCTGCCCTTCGCCCCCTCCCTGCCCTCCGCCCCTCCCTGCACTCCGCCCCCTCCCTGCCCTTTGCCCCTTCGCCCCCTCCCTGCTCTTCGCCCCCTCCCTGCCCTTCGCCCCCTCCCTGCCCTTCGCCCCTTCCCTGCCCTTCGCCCCCTCCCTGCCCTTCGCCCCCTCTCTGCCCTTCGCCCCCTCCATGTCCTTCGCCCCTTCCCTGCCCCTCGCCCCCTCCCTGCCCTTCGCCCCCTCCCTGCCCTTCGCCCCCTCCCTGCCCTTTGCCCCCTACCTGCCCTTCGCCCCTTCCCTGCCCTTCGCCCCTTCCCTGCCCTTTGCCCCCTCCCTGCCCTTCGCCCCCTCCCTGCCCTTCGCCCCCTCCCTGCCCGTCGCCCCCTCCCTGCCCTTCACCCCCTCCCTGCCCTTCGCCCCCTCCCTGCCCTTCGCCCCCTCCCTGCCCCTCGCCCCCTTGTGCCCTTTGCTCCCACCATGCCCTTTGCCCCCTCCATGCCCTTTGCCCCTTCCCTGCTCTTCGTCCCCTCCCTGCCCTTTGCCCCCTCCCTGCCCTTCGCCCCTTCCCTGCCCTTCGCCACTTCCCTGCCCTTCGCCCCCTCCCTGCCCTTCGCCCCTTCCCTGCCCTTCGCCCCTTCCCTGCCCTTCGCCCCCTCCCTGCCCTTCGCCCCCTCCCTGCCCTTCGCCCCCTCCATGCCCTTCGCTCCCTCCATGCCCTTCGCTCCCTCCCTGCCCTTTGCCCCATCACCCCCTCCCTGCCCTTCGCCCCTGCCCTTCGCCCCCTCCCTGCCCTTCACCTCTTCGCCCCCTCCCTGCCCTTTGCCCCTCCCTGCCCTTCACCCCCTCCCTGCCCTTCGCCCCTTCACTGCCCGCCATTTTCCCCCTCCCTGCCCTTCGCCCCCTCCCTGCCCTTCGCCCCTTCCCCGCCCTTTGCCCCTTCCCTGCCCTTCGCCCCTTCCCTGCCCTTTGCCCCTTCCCAGCCCTTCGCCCCTTCCCTGCCCCTTCCCCCCTCCCTGCCACACCCTTTGCCCCCTCCTTGCCCCACCCCTCCCTGACCCTCACCCCCTCCTTGCCCTTTGCCCCCTCCCTGCCCTTCACCCAGTCCCTTCCCTTCGCCCCCTCTCCCCCCTCCCTGCCCTTCGCCCCCTCTCCCCCTTCCCTGCCCTTTGCCCCCTCTCCCCCCTCCCTGCCCTTCTCCCCCTCTCCCTCCTCCCTTGCTTGCAGTTTGGTTGTGACAACTCTAATACAGAGTGCTTTTCCTGGTAATGTACAGGTTAATAAAAGCTTCAATCAGACTTAGAACTTTGCAACAAATATTGACAGATTTACTATAAATCATTCTTCCTGTTATTACACAGGTTATTAATAATTTATATTAGCGTTAGGGACCCCTGAATTGTGGTCTGCCGTGCAGTTGGCTCAGGGGCTTACAACAATTTTGGCCAAAAATGTTAAACTAAAAGACCATTATACTTAATAGATATTTATACATATACATTTAGGGACTGTACCGTGTATGAGTTTCACTGGATGTGCTAAAACTGAGCTCTGTCTGTGTTTTATGTTCTGTCTCTGGTTTTAAATCTTCAAGAATGGAGACACCTTTTGGAGGGTTCCAAGGAACCAGTTGCTATTCTCACTGACCACAAAAATTTGTTATATATTGAGGGGGCTCGTCGTCTGAGTTCCCGCCAAGCTCGCTGGTCACTCTTCTTTTCCCGCTTCAACTACACCATCTCATATATTCCTGGTACCAAAAATGTCAAGGCGGACGCTCTTTCTCGTCAGTTCACCACCAAAATCGAAGCTAAGGAAACCACGGAGCCTATTCTCCCTGCCAAGTGCATAATTTCGGCCAACAACTTCGATGTGTTGGACGAGATCAACAAAGCTCAAGCTCACATTCCCAGCAGGTTCAGGGTGTAAGGGTCTGGGAGTCACGCCGCCCTCGGCGTGCTCCTCACTTACCGGCAGCTCCGACGGGTCCTCCCGCGGCACGCAGGCAGCCTCTCTCCGGAACGCCGATCACTACTCCACGTGGGCGCGTGCGCGCACGCCAAAACTCCCCTTCTACTCTCGGTCCGGCGGCTACGCTCGGTCACGCGGCCGCAAGCACAGCTACACAGAGGCACGGCCACACGGAGCCGCACCAACCCCTTAAAGGCACAGCACCTCAAACCATTGCTGCAATCCAATGCAGTCTGACTACTGGGCTTTATGGCTCCTCCCCTGGGACTCATGCTGGACCTATCCCTGCCGTAGCCTGGCCCTTCCACACACCCCTACCTTGCTGCGCTGCCATTGGATCCACTCTCCTATATATACCTAACAGTGTCACTGACTCGTTGGCTGAGCATAGAACCAGTTGTTCTCATCACTCTCTGCCTCCCTAGTCCTGTCTTGTCCTGTTTTTGCAGTCCTCCTCGTGTACCGAACCGGCTTCCGCTACGTCTACCCGCACCTCTGGCATCCCGAACTCGGCATACGGCTAAACGACTCTCCGCACCTCTGGAATCCCGATCCTGGCAAACGGTAAAAGATTACGTCCTTATCTCTACCCCGGACTTTGCATACAGCACCCTCTACCATCCGTACCTCTCCTGCCCCGATCCGGACTCCCAGACTACTCTACTCTCAAGACGTGCCCTCGTGGCTGTGGGTGGCGTTATATCCTATCCCACCTCAGCACCGCGGTCCCGTCTCATTTGTGATGAGCACGCCCTGACACAGGGTACCAGAAGGACGTCTATACGCAGCTCCACGCTTTCTCCATAAAGTGTTACTTTGGGGTCATTCCTCTAGAGCAGTGGGTCATCCAGGCTTCAAAAGGATGGCAGATCTCATCAAACTGACTTTTTGGTGGCCTAAAATGAACCAAGACATTCTCGAATTTACCACCGCCTGTCCTGTATGTGCCCAGAGTAAGACACTCCATTATAAACCTTCTGGACTTCTTTTACCCCATTCCCATTCCGGAACAACCCTCGAAACATATTTCAATGGACTTCATTGTTGAACTGTACATTTCCAAAGGGATGAACACCATCCTGGTCGTAGTAGACAGGTTCTCTAAACAGGCGCACTTTATTCCCCTCAAAGGTCTCCCCAACTCTGCTACTTTGGCTGACGTCTTCTCCAAAGAAATTTTCAGGTTACATGGTGTGCCCATTTCCATTGTCTCTGACCGTGGATCTCAGTTCATCTCGAAATTCTGGCGGGCTTTCTCCCAAAGACTGGGTATCTCTCTCTTGTTTTCCTCTGGATACCATCCGCAAATCAATGGTCAAACTGAAAGGATGAACCAAACTCTTGAACAGTATCTTAGATGCTTCATATCGAACTCACAAGATAACTGGGTGGACCTTTTGCCTGGGCCGAATTTGCCATAAATTCCCTGAAGAACGAGTCTACTCAGGAATCCCCCTTTTTTTATCAACTTTGGTTTTCACCCCAGTAGCCTTCCTCTCTCGCCCTCCCCTTCGGGCGTTCCTGCGGCCGACTCTCATGTGCCAATTTACAAGGATCCTGGAAAAAGATCCTCAAGACTTTACAAACTGCTGTGGCCAAACAAAAAACCAAGGCAGATCGTCATCGTCAAACGGGTCCTTCCTTCAAACCTGGCGACCTGGTGTGGCTATCTTCTAAAAATATAAGGCTCAAAACACCATCTCCCAAATTGTCCCCTAGATTCCTAGGACCATTCAAAATATTGGATAAGATTAATCCTGTGGCTTATCGTCTCGACCTACCTCCCACAATGAAGGTTCCGTCCGTGTTCCATGTTTCCCTTCTTAAAGCCTTTATTCCCAGCCCACATTTTCATGATCCTTCTCGGAAACCCAATCCGGTGTCCACCCTGGACCAACAGGAGTATGAAGTGCAGTCTCTCATCGACTCTCGCTGGTCCAAAAATCATCTCCAATTCCTGGTCCAATGGGAGGAGGGCTACGGCCCAGAAGAACGTTCATGGGTACCGGCACGTCACATCTATGCCCCAAGACTTCTACTCCAATTCCACCAAAAATTCCCCCTCAAGCCGTGGTTGGATCGCTCAGAGATCGATCCTCAAGGGGGGAATACTGTGACGATTCAGGGGATTCCTTCCCCTTCCTTTCCCGCTGTCTCATCTCCTGCCAAACCCTCTACCCTTTCCCACTCCTGTCCTGTTCCGTCTACCTCTCCCCCACTACCTGAGCGCATGCCCCGCAGGTCTCGCGCACCCGCGCGGTCCCCGACCACCTGCAGTGTCTCTCCCCGTTCCCTTACCCCTCCTGTGCCCGCGGCCAGCACCTTACCTTCACTGGCTGCTCCATCCACTCCTCTGCCTTCCTCCAGCGGGGTGCCCGTGGCACGGTGCTCCGCGCGCCTGGTGATGCGGCCGGTGCTCGCGTCCCCTCAGCTCACGGAGGGCACGTGCACGTGCTCCTCCTCGGGTCTCTGTCACCCTTCTGCTCCCTCCTCTCAGTCCCTGTGGTCCATCTCTGTCACAGCCTGTGCGCGCGCACCCTCAACTTACAGAGGGTGCGCGCACACGCTCCTCTTACCTGGCCTGTCACGATCCTGACTCCTCCTCCCAATCCCTACAGGTCATTCCCCTGACTGCCCCTTCTGTCTCCTCCTCTTCTCTCCCTGACCTATCTCCATTCTCTCCCACTTCTCTCTCTGCTCCTCCCCTCTCTCCTATTGGTGTGTCTTCCTTTATGTGAAGACTTTGCATGAAGACCAAAAATGAAGACAAAGGATAGATGGGGACCAGCAGGTTATAAACCCTTTGTCCCTCTATCTGTAACATTAAGACCCTGGGATTGGTTTGTAATTATCTCCAGCCAATCTTTGATGGGGGGACACATTTTAGGACAGGCCCCCCTGCTAGCTGGCACATGTGCAGTAGAACTCTGGGGTCTCCTTTCTGAGGCCCCACATGTGCAAATGGAATGCCAGGCCAGCTACCCCTCCGGATCTTGGACAAGATAACCTGTGTTGGACAGTGATAAGTGCGACACTTAAAAACTGCTATGGAATGCGCCCCCTCCACCCTCACATAGACAGGGTGAAAAAACCTTTTGAACAAAGCTTAAGTTCTAGCCATTCAGACCCTATGGCCATCTGTCATCCTGATAGCAAAGGAATTTCTTTGAAGCTTTGTCCATACCTTGAAGACACAGTATTAACGGACTATTAACCCTTGTGCTCCCGGATGGATTCTAGTGTGTGTGTGCAGAAACTGAGGTACAATAACAGAGGGGCAACAGGAAAATACACATTTACAGGTTATAACAGGGGTGAAATCACATTTCTGGACCTCAGTCCAGTTAACCCCTTGTCTCCCAGGTGGGGTCAGGGGTGGCCTAATGGGGTGCAACCCCTTTAATACCGGGCCACCCCCTTTCTCCCTCTACACCTCCCCTTCTTAATGCGTGTCCTGTGGCCCACTGGCCCTAACGGGAAGTGGGGCACTGCTGGCACCATTAATGAATTCAGCCTCAGAGGGATAGTCCTTGCGTGAAAGTCCATCAGCATTGCTGTTTTCACTGCCCTTTTTGTGCTGAATGGTAAATTCAAATTCTTGCAACGCCAAGCTCCATCTCAGCAGTTTGGCATTTCCCCCTGATACCCTCTGTAGCCAACTCAGGGGGTTGTGGTCTGTAATGACCGTGAAAGCCCTCCCATAGACATAGGGCTGGAGCTTTTTGAGTGCCCACACAATGGCCAGGCACTCCTTTTCAATGGTGCATATGCCACCTCCCTGGGGAGCAGTTTGCGACTGAGATACACCACAGGGTGCTCTTTGCCGTCGTCCCCCACCTGGCTCAACACAGCCCCCACACCAAAGTCTGAGGCATCAGTCTGAATAAGAAAACGCTTGGTATAGTCTGGGGCAGCCAGGATGGGGGCCTCAGCAAGCGCAGTTTTCAGGGCCTGGAAAGCAGTTTCACAGGCAGGAGACCAGGTAATAAGCACAGGCAGTTGCTTCTTAGTCAGATCAGTCAGGGGTTTGGCCACGGCGCTGTACTGTGGGACAAATTTCCTATAGTACCCTGCGGTGCCCAAAAATGCCATGACCTGTTTCTTGGTTTTTGGAACAGGCCACTGAACTATGGCTTCTACCTTGGCTGGCTCTGGTTTGAGATGCCCTCCACCCACCCTGTGCCCTAAGTACAGGACTTCTGCCATCACTACCATACACTTAGTGGGTTTTAAGGTAAGCCCAGCCTCCCTGATCCTATCCAGCACCGCAGCTACATGTCCTATGTGGGGTTCCCAGGAATTACTAAAGACAGCAATGTCATCTAAGTAAGCCCTGGCATAGCTCTGCATCCCTTCCAGTAACCTATTGACCAGGCGTTGGAAGGTAGCCGGGGCATTCTTCATCCCAAATGGCATCACCAAAAACTCATAGAGGCCACTTGGAGTGATGAATGCTGACTTCTCCCTAGCCTCCAGGGTCAGGGGAATCTGCCAATAGCCTTTGCTCAGATCCATGGTGGTCAGATACTTTGCCCCCGCGAGTTCATCTAGTAACTCATCCATGCGGGGCATGGGGTAAGCATCTGACACCGTCCCAGCGTTGAGCAACCGGTAGTCCACACAAAACCTGGTGGTTTTGTCCTTCTTAGGCACTAGGACTACTGGACTTGCCCAAGGGCTCTGGGACGGAGTAATTACCCCTAGGGTCAGCATCTCCTCAATCTCTCTCTCCATACTTGTCTTGACCTCTGCTGACACTCTATAAGCGTGCTTATGCAGAGGCTGCAGGTCCCCTGTGTGTACTGGGTGTTTGGTGAGATGTGTGGTCCCTGGCATGTCAGTGAAGAGGGCGCTATACTGAGCTAGCATGTCCCTGGCTTCTCCCTTCTGCCTAGCACTCAACTGTGCCCCGATCTCTACCTGCTCAACAGTGTTTCCTTGCTTTGCCTCCCCTAGGAGATCAGGCAGAGCAATGCTCGCCGGATCCTCCAGCAGTGGGCTACAAATGGCCATTACTGCTCCCATACTCGGTGCTCTGTATTCCTTTAACATATTAATGTGATATGTCTTGTGCCTCTCAGGCGCTACCTGTACAACATAGTTGCACTCATTCACCTTTCGGATAACCGGGTACGGTCCCGACCAGGCAGCCATCAGCTTGTTCTCCCGAGTGGGTTTGAGAACAAGCACCTGCTGTCCTGGGATGAATTCTCTGCTATGGGCCTGCTGGTCATACCATTGCTTCTGCTTGGTCTGAGCAGCCCTGAGGTGGTCCTGGGCCACCCCCATAAGCATCTCTAACCGGTCTCTGAGATCTACTACATACTGGATCACTGAAGCATCAGTAGCAGTAGTCTCCCCCTCCCATCCCTCACGGAAGAGGTCCAGAGGTCCACGTACCCTGCGGCCATATAGTAGCTCAAAGGGGGAGAAGCCTCTAGATTCTTGCGGTACCTCTCGGTATGCAAACAGCAAGTGCTGCAGGTGAATCTCCCAGTCTTTCCCCTCCGCCTCTATAAAGGTCCGAAGCATCTGCTTCAGGGTACCATTAAACCTCTCACATAATCCGTTCGTTTGGGGATGGTAAGGGGTAGTGCGCCGGTGCTGTACACCGCAAGCATCCCAGAGACAATGTAACAGTTCACTCATGAACTGCGACACCTGATCAGTTAGGATCTCACTAGGGAAACCTACCCTAGCAAAAATGTTCAGCAAAGCTGCTGCCACTGTCTTGGCACTTATGGTGCCCAGCGCTACCGCCTCAGGGTACCGGGTGGCAAAATCCACCACCGTGAGGATGTAGCGCTTCCCTGACCTGCTAGGAATCATGAGGGGTCCTATCAGGTCCATCGCTACCTTCTGGAAGGGTTCCCCTATTATCGGTAGGGGTTTCAGGGGTGCCTTCACACGGTCGCCCGCCTTACCCACTCGCTGGCAGGCATCACAGGAGCGGCAGAAATCAGCCGCATCCCTGGATGCCCCCGGCCAGAAGTAACGCTGCAATAACCGGGCTCGCATCCTGGTGACCCCCTGATGTCCCGCTAACGGAATAGAGTGAGCTACCCGTAACAATTGCTGTCGGTACCCCTGGGGTACTACTAGCTGTCGCTTACCGGTCAATCCCTTCTCTATCCCCGGGTTCCCTTCTTCTCTGTATAGGAGTTCTTTATGCCATAGGCAGCGCTCAGTGCCCTCCCCTGCCTGAGATTCGGACGCCCGAAGTCTCACGCCGGCCAGGGTAGGGTCTGCCTTCACTGCCTCCCTAAACTGGGCTCCTAAATCTGGCCACCCCCCAGTCATGTCATTGTCAGGGGACAAGGTAAGGGGAAACAGTAAGTCAGCCTGTGGTTGCAACTGATCCTGGCTTACCTCCCCGGGCTCCTCTGTGCCCTCCGCTAACGTTGGTCCCAAAGGCTGGGGGACTGGGGTGGCCACCACCGGCATTGCCGCGGTCTGGCTCCGGGTAACCGCCGCCACGGCAGCGGGCTGGGGCACACGGTCGTAGGTGCAGGTCATCGGTCCCAGGTCGTTGCCCAAAAGAATTTCAGCATCCAAACCTGGTAAAACCCCCACCTCCCGCACACCCTTGCCCACCCCCCAATCCAAAAAGATGCGGGCCACCTGCAGGAAACGTGGATCTCCGTCAGCCACAGTGATCTGCATCCCAGGGCCTGGGAGCAATTCCTCTGGCCGGACCATATCAGGTCGGACCAGGGTCACTGCAGCTCCTGAATCAAGCAAGCCGACTGCTGGCCGGTCACCGACTGTGACCGGGGTGAGATGCTTGCTCCGGCCGTCCGTCTGCTGCAGGTCTGCGCTGTGCTGTCCGCCGCTCCTGGCTGTAGGCACAGATGAAACCGGGGTAGGGGTGACATGGGACGTCTCGCTGGGAGTTGTTTCCATGACCGGTCCTGGTTCTTTGGTGGAAGCCACCCGCACGCGGGCTACCGGCTTCGCAGCTGGGGTGCGTTGCCCTCGATAGGGTCCATTGGAACGCAGGGGTTCCGGGCAATCTGGTCTGATGTGACCAGTGCTGTTGCAATTGTAGCACCGGCGCTCATGCCGGAGCTCTCCCACCTTCTGTGACCCGCTGCCCGCAGGCGGCTTTTGGGCCCACTGGGGGGTACTCACAGCTTTCTTGGCCGGCGCTGTTGGGGTTACCGCTTGGGCTAGTACCTTGGCGGTCATCTGGGACCGGCTGACCACATAGTCATCGGCCATCCTCGCCGCCTCGGTGTAGGTCTTGGGCTTTTTATCATACACAAAAGCCCTCACCGCCGGCGGGCACTGCTGCATGAGCTGCTCCTGAAAGATGAGGTCCAGCAGGCGTTGGTAAGTCTTGGCCTCAGAGCCCTCCACCCAGTGTAACCCGTACAAAGCCATGTGGGTCACATAAGTGACATAGGTCTCCTGAGGGTGCCTCTCCTCCAGCCGGAACTTACCCCGGTAAGCTTCAGGGGTAAAACCGTGCTGAAACAGCAAAAGTTCTTTCAGGTGGTCATACTGTAGTCATCAGCAAACTCATCTGGAAGCGCCATCAAGGTCTGCTTAGCCAAGCCGGAGAGTAGCGGGTCCAGGCGTGCAACCCTATGCTGGGGAAGCACCCCGTACCGCCGGCACTGCATTTCAAAGTTCCTTAGAAACATGTCAATCTGATCAGTGCCCTCCACATACTTGGTGAGGCTGTGCTTGTCCAGTTGGAGTCCATCTTTGGGGGGTCGGACCGGGGGGCAATAAGCGGGTCTGTTCACTGCCATAGAGATAAACTGTAGCCGCTCCTCCGGTGTCCCTCGGTCTCCCCACGCTGTTATCAGTGCCAGCATTTCAGGGGTAAACGGGCTGGTAGCCGCAGCTATCAGTGCCCCTCCTGCTGCACTTGTCCTGGGAGGTGCACTTGGTCCCTCCCCGGGATCCTGCCGGCCCGGCACTGGGTTCAGTCCCTGATCTCCGGGCGGCTGTAAAAGGGCAAGCTGAGCTACTTCCAGGACCTCTGGATGCTCAGCTTCATATGCGGTGACTGCAACAACCATGTCCTCGACCTCCTGGTCCACATATTCCAGTCCATAGGCACGGCACTTGTCTTTTAGCTGATTTCTAGTTCTCAGGTAATAGAGGTTCTCCGCTTCACTCATGGCTCTGAGTTCTGGGTCGCAACAGTGAGGTGGTGTGACAACTTGCGTTACTTGTTGCACTACTGTGTGTTCAATATCTTTAGTCCCAGGAACTTGCAATTACCATCAAGTTCCCACTGGATCACAGTACCCCACAGAATACTGTAATCCAGGTCCAGTTCAGTCCCGCCAGCTGCCACCAGTTTTATTAATACGCCTGTGACGATAGCTTCCACAGGCTTATTAATATTACACAAAAAATAATTGGGTTTGAACTGAATGAGGCTTAAGATATAATAAATTGTATTTATTCCTTAGAATAAAGGTGAACACAACAGATAATGCAGTAACAAACAAGAAGTACACTTACATTGGGGTTGGGGAATGAGAAGTATGATGTAGCATTTCTCTCAGCAGTCAGGAAATCATTCAGGTGATGTCAGATAACCATATCAGCAAACGAAAACGAATGAAGACTTTGCATGAAGACCAAAAATGAAGACAAAGGATAGATGGGGACCAGCAGGTTATAAACCCTTTGTCCCTCTATCTGTAACATTAAGACCCTGGGATTGGTTTGCAATTATCTCCAGCCAATCTTTGATGGGGGAACACATTTTAGGACAGGCCCCCCTGCTAGCTGGCACATGTGCAGTAGAACTCTGGGGTCTCCTTTCTGAGGCCCCACATGTGCAAATGGAATGCCAGGCCAGCTACCCCTCCGGATCTTGGACAAGATAACCTGTGTTGGACAGTGATAAATGCGAC
Source organism: Ascaphus truei (assembly GCF_040206685.1). NCBI lineage: Eukaryota > Metazoa > Chordata > Amphibia > Anura > Ascaphidae > Ascaphus > Ascaphus truei. The sequence continues at coordinate 27,904 of NW_027455505.1, forward strand.
ACTTACAAACTGCTATGGAATGCGCCCCCTCCACCCTCACATAGACAGGGTGAAAAAACCTTTTGAACAAAGCTTAAGTTCTAGCCATTGGGACCCTATGGCCATCTGTCATCCTGATAGCAAAGGAATTTCTTTGAAGCTTTGTCCATACCTTGAAGACACAGTATTAACGGACTATTAACCCTTGTGCTCCCGGATGGATTCTAGTGTGTGTGTGCAGAAACTGAGGTACAATAACAGAGGGGCAACAGGAAAATACACATTTACAGGTTATAACAGGGGTGAAATCACATTTCTGGACCTCAGTCCAGTTAACCCCTTGTCTCCCGGGTGGGGTCAGGGGTGGCCTAATGGGGTGCAACCCCTTTAATACCGGGCCACCCCCTTTCTCCCTCTACATGTATGCTGTGTGAAGGAAGTGTTGCTGGAGCTTGCAATTAAAGACCATCTGTTTTAACTACTTCTTGCCTGAGATTGGAAGTCTTATCAGGGAGAGGAAGAGTCAGTTCTCCTGCAGAGATTTCTCCCCACATCTCTGGGGCTGCACAAGATGGAGGCGCTGTCACCATGAGTACAACTCAGTCCATACCCCAGAAGCCTGTCCTGTTATCCCCTACCACTATGCGGGAGACTCAGGGCTACTGTTTGCCAGCAGGTCTGCACCACACTGTAGGATGTAACCAGAGTAATATTTCCCCTAAGGGGCCCTATGTGAGTTTGGGGGGCGGGGGGTGGGGGGGAAGGGTCACAGTTAGAAAGACAAGTAGGGTTAAGCTTCCTGAGTCTCTAAGAGTCCCCTGCCGACAGCTCATCCAAGCTCCTCCCACCCTGACGCATTTCGTGACGTGAGGACGTCACTTTCTCAAAGGAATCCTTTGGCAGGAGGCGCATAGTGTGTGATGCTAGCTGGCTGTGTACCGGAAAGCAGCCTAACAAATGGGGAACACAGGTGTGTCAGACCGGCTGGAGAGAGGCGGTGAGAGCGCATATCCCAACCGGAGAAGTCAAGGGAGTTCCCATGCAAGTTGCGGACGGCATCCTCATGATGTTTTAAACTACATGTCAACATGTGAGTGCATGTAAGTGTATTTTAGGCTTGTTTTAGCCGTTTTTTTAAATAAATCTGTGCAGTCCTTGCTATTGTCCACTCTCTCTCTCTCTGGGGTTTCACGTGATCTGGGAGATCCTTAAACTACGGAGCCATAAGGGATTGAGAAAGTACTCGGGGGATTCGTGGTATCAGTGGAAGTGAAAGGGGATCAAGCACAGATGATCTCAACTGTATTCAAGAAGAGTCATTCTTGTAAGTAGGCATTTTCTATTGTCTAAAGGGAAGTTTTTAAGACCAGGAGTACTGCGCACTGGTGTGCCTTTTTTATCGTTTCTATGTGGATTGAGAAGTTGCAGCAGTGAGGAATATCTTCCTTTATCATCTTCATGATTTGGACTCTCTGGGGGAATCTTAAGAGACTGTTTCTGTTTCCCATGGACATAGTGACATTTTGAGCGCCAGGTATCTTTTTTCCTTTACCATACAAGTGTATGCAGGTTGTATTGCATTATCGGGAAGCCTTTGGGAGCTCCGTCCTTTTGTCAACACAATTGGTTTTCAACATTTGTTGTTTAATTTTCTGCACAGTATTTAATATATGTTGCACATGTAAATCACATCACAAGGTCAAGCGCTGTTTAGTTAGGGTTTTTCAGTCAATTTTATAGTCAGTTTTTTAAGCTGTTTGTTTTCATGTCACAGCTGCACCAGTTTTGCACACTTAGACTGCGCTTATAGTGCAGGCGACGGTGACGTCAGGCTGCGGTCGCTGAAAAAATCAAATTGAGATGACTTCCAGTGATCGCGACCGAGCCGTCGCTCTGTAATATCGTGCTTACTATAAGCGCACGCGATGGCGGCAATGCATTTCTTTTGACGCGATGCTGCATCGCTGTCGCCGGCACTATAAGTGCAGCCTTATGTGGATGGTGGTGTTCATGATTGATGCAGCTTGCAGTCAGATATTTTTACAATGTTTAGGTGTATAGGGCTAACTGCTTATAGGTGTGTTGTTAGATATACCCATGAAACTCAATTATGTCATTTTTATGGGTGGGAATTAATCACACCCTCCTCACCTGTATCATGTAAAGCAGTTCACTATAGACACAGATATAAGGAGCATTGTGTGTACACCATTTTATCTTGACAAAGATCAATGTTTTTGACCGAAACGTCGATCTGTGGGGATTACATTTTCATTTGTGTATGAAGACTTCTGCAGTGCTGGTTCCTTCTTGGTTTAGGAGGATGTGTTCTGTATTATAGGTCTCCCCGATTGGGGATGCTCTCTGGTCACCCAAGGTAGTTATACAGTAGTAGCTGAGAGACCCGGCGTTGCCCGTGAGTTAAATTTCCCGCTAGGAAAGGGGGGGGGGGGAGAGGCGGGGAAAAAGGGGGGGGACAGTGGACAGGATGAGGTGAGGGGGACAGTGGACAGGAGGGGGGAACAGTTTTGGGGGGGGACAGTGGACAGGAGGGTGGGGGGGCAGTGGACAGGAGGGGGGGAGACAGTGGACAGGAGGGGGGGGAGACAGTGGACAGGAGGGGGGGGAGACAGTAGACAGGAGGGGACGGGACAGTGGACAGGAGGGGACGGGACAGTGGACAGGAGGGGACGGGGACAGTGGACAGGAGGGGACGGGGACAGTGGACAGGAGGAGGGGAGGGGGACAGTGGACAGGAGGGGGGAACAGTGGAGGGGGGGGACAGTGGACAGGAGGGTGGGGGGGCAGTGGACAGGAGGGGGGGAGACAGTGGACAGGAGGGGGGGGGAGACAGTGGACAGGAGGGGGGGAGACAGTAGACAGGAGGGGACGGGACAGTGGACAGGAGGGGACGGGACAGTGGACAGGAGGGGACGGGGACAGTGGACAGGAGGGGACGGGGACAGTGGACAGGAGGGGATGGGACAGTGGACAGGAGGGGATGGGACAGTGGACAGGAGGGGACGGGACAGTGGACAGGAGGGGACGGGACAGTGGACAGGAGGGGGATGGGACAGTGGACAGGAGGGGGACGGGACAGTGGACAGGAGGGGGACAGGACAGTGGACAGGAGGGGGACGGGACAGTGGACAGGAGGGGAACGGGACAGTGGACAGGAGGGGGATGGGACAGTGGACAGGAGGGGGACGGGACAGTGGACAGGAGGGGGACGACAGTGGACAGGAGGGGGACGACAGTGGACAGGAGGGGGACGACAGTGGACAGGAGGGGGACGACAGGGGACAGGAGGGGGATGACAGGGGACAGTGGACAGGAGGGGGGGACAGGGGACAGGAGGGGGGCAGTGGACAGGAGGGGACGGGGACAATGGACAGGAGGGGACGGGTACAGTGGACAGGAGGGGACGGGTACAGTGGACAGGAGGGGGATGGGATGACAGTGGACAGGAGGGGGACGGGACAGTGGACAGGAGGGGGACGGGACAGTGGACAGGAGGGGGACGGGACAGTGGACAGGAGGGGGACAGGACAGTGGACAGGAGGGGGACAGGATAGTGGACAGGATGGGGATGGGACAGTTGACAGGAGGGGGACGGGACAATGGACAAGAGGGGACGGGACAGTGGACAGGAGGGGACAGGACGACAGTGGACAGGAGGGGGAGGGGACGACAATGGACAGGAGGGGAGGGGACGACAGTGGACAGGAGGGGGACGGGACAGTGGACAGGAGTGGACGGGACAGTGAACAGGAGTGGACGGGACAACAGTGGACAGGAGTGGATAGTGGACAGGAGGGGACGGGATGACAGTGGACAGGAGGGGACGGGACGACAGTGGACAGGAGGGGAGGGGACAACACTGGACAGGAGGGGATGGAACGACGTCGATCTGTGGGGATTACATTTTCATTTGTGTATGAAGACTTCTGCAGTGCTGGTTCCTTCTTGGTTTAGGAGGATGTGTTCTGTATTATAGGTCTCCCCGATTGGGGATGCTCTCTGGTCACCCAAGGTAGTTATACAGTAGTAGCTGAGAGACCCGGCGTTGCCCGTGAGTTAAATTTCCCGCTAGGAAAGGGGGGGGGGGGGAGAGGCGGGGAAAAAGGGGGGGGGGACAGTGGACAGGAGGGGCAGTGGACAGGAGGGGGGGAAACAGTGGACAGGAGGGGGGGAGACAGTAGACAGGAGGGGACGGGACAGTGGACAGGAGGGGACAGTGGACAGGAGGGGACGGGACAGTGGACAGGAGGGGACGGGGACAGTGGACAGGAGGGGACAGGGACAGTGGACAGGAGGAGGGGAGGGGGACAGTGGACAGGAGGGGGGAACAGTGGAGGGGGGGGACAGTGGACAGGAGGGTGGGGGGGCAGTGGACAGGAGGGGGGGAGACAGTGGACAGGAGGGGGGGAAACAGTGGACAGGAGGGGGGGAGACAGTAGACAGGAGGGGACGGGACAGTGGACAGGAGGGGACGGGACAGTGGACAGGAGGGGACGGGGACAGTGGACAGGAGGGGACGGGGACAGTGGACAGGAGGGGACGGGACAGTGGACAGGAGGGGACGGGACAGTGGACAGGAGGGGACGGGACAGTGGAGAGGAGGGGACGGGACAGTGGACAGGAGGGGGACGGGACAGTGGACAGGAGGGGGACGGGACAGTGGACAGGAGGGGAACGGGACAGTGGACAGGAGGGGGATGGGACAGTGGACAGGAGGGGGACGACAGTGGACAGGAGGGGGACGACAGTGGACAGGAGGAGGACGACAGTGGACAGGAGGGGGACGACAGGGGACAGTGGACAGGAGGGGGGGACAGGGGACAGGAGGGGGGCAGTGGACAGGAGGGGACGGGGACAGTGGACAGGAGGGGACGGGTACAGTGGACAGGAGGGGATGGGTACTGTGGACAGGAGGGGGACGGGACGACAGTGGACAGGAGGGGGACGGGACAGTGGACAGGAGGGGGATGGGACAGTGGACAGGAGGGGGACGGGACAGTGGACAGGAGGGGGACAGGATAGTGGACAGGAGGGGGACGGCACAATTGACAGGAGGGGGACGGGACAGTGGACAGGAGGGGACGGGACAGTGGACAGGAGGGGACGGGACGACAGTGGACAGGAGGGGGAGGGGATGACAATGGACAGGAGGGGAGGGGACGACAGTGGACAGGAGGGGGACGGGACAGTGGACAGGAGTGGACGGGACAGTGAACAGGAGTGGACGGGACAACAGTGGACAGGAGTGGATAGTGGACAGGAGGGGACGGGATGACAGTGAACAGGAGGGGACGGGACGACAGTGGACAGGAGGGGAGGGGACGACACTGGACAGGAGGGGATGGAACGACAGTGGACAGGAGGGGGTGGTGACAGTGGACAGGAGGGGGTGGTGACAGTGGACAGGAGGGGGGGGTGACAGTGGACAGGAGGGGGGGTGACAGTGGACAGGAGGGGGGTGACAGTGGACAGGAGGGGGGTGACAGTGGACAGGAGGGGGGTGACAGTGGACAGGAGGGGGGTGACAGTGGACAGGAGGGGGAGTGGACAGTGGACAGGTGGGGGAGGGGATAGTGGACAGGTGGGGGAGGGGATAGTGGACAGGAGGGGGGGTGAAAGTGGACAGGAGGGGGGGTGACAGTGGACAGGAGGGGGGGGGGACAGTGGACAGGAGGGGGGGACAGTCGACAGGAGGGGGGGCAGTGGACAGGAGGGGGGGTGGGTTGCTTAAAATTTCCGGGTCCCTCCTCTCCACTCCCCCTGTATGTTTCTTGGCTCCCCCCTCTCTCTACGCTCCTGACCCCCCCCCTCCCCCGTAGCTCCGGTCCCCACCCTACAGTGCCTGACACACACACAGTGTCACACACACACACACACACACACACACACACACACACACACACACACACACACACACACACACACACACAGTGTCTCACACACACACACACACACACACACACACAGTGTCACACACACACACAGTGACACACACACACACACACAGTGAGACACACACACGTCACCTCTCGTTCCGGCCGCCGCCATCTTAGGTGCCGCGTGTCAGCTGCAGGCTGCCTGCTCACTGCCTGTCCCCCAACCGGGGAGGGAGGTGAGTGGAGCATCGGGGGGGGGGAGGGAGGTGAGTGGAGCATCGGGGGAGGGAGGGAGGTGAGTGGAGCATTGGGGGGGGAGGGAGGTGAGTGGAGCATCGGGGGGGAGGGAGATGAGTGGAGCATCGTGGGGGGAGGGAGGTGAGTGGAGCATCGGGGGGGAGGTGAGTGGAGCATCGGGGGGGAGGTGAGTGGAGCATCGGGGGGGAGGTGAGTGGAGCATCGGGGGGGAGGTGAGTGGAGCATCGGGGGGGAGGTGAGTGGAGCATCGGGGGGGAGGTGAGTGGAGCATCGGGGGAGGTGCATTGGGGGGGGTGAGTGGAGCATTGGGGGGGAGGTGAGTGGAGCATCAGGGGGGAGGTGAGTGGAGCATGGGGGGGAGGTGAGTGGAGCATGGGGGGGAGGTGAGTGGAGCATCGGGGGGGAGGTGAGTGGAGCATCGGGGGGGGGAGGTGAGTGGAGCATCGGGGGGGAGGTGAGTGGAGCATTGGGGGGGAGAGGTGAGCGGAGCATCGGGGGGGTGAGTGGAGCATCGCGGGGGGAGGTGAGTGGAGCATCGGGGGGGGAGGTGAGTGGAGCATCGGGGGGGGAGGTGAGTGGAGCATCGGGGGGGGAGGTGAGTGGAGCATCGGGGGGGGAGGTGAGTGGAGCATCGGGGGGGAGGTGAGTGGAGCATCAGTGGGGGGGAGGTGAGTGGAGCATCGGGTGTGTGTGTGTGTGTGTGTGTGTGTGTGTGTGTGTGTGTGTGTGTGTGTGTGTGTGTGTGTGTGTGTGTGAATGTGTTGGCCCGTCACTCCGCCTCAGGCCAATGAGAGGTGTGCGGGGGCGGGCGGCCCAAGGGAGCAATCTCATTGGCCTGGCCCAAGGTCCAATGAGATTGCCGCTAGGGACACAGGGAGGGACACAGGGAGACCCATACAGACACGGACACATAGGACACTTTCAGAAATATATAGTAGATAGATCCAGTGAATGCACCCAACAACTCTCTTCTTCATGTAAATATAAAAACATACATCCCACATTGACATATTGTTGCACATAAAGTGTACTTATTTTAATGTGCAAAATGTTGGCGGGTCTGCTACTTGTGTGGGATTAATGGAGAAAGGGACCCTCTGTGACAACCCTCAATATATACTGTATCGGCTACAGAGTAACCGTGTGTATCACGTAGTATTGTGAAGCAATTTAAGGCTTTGCAATGATTAGACATAGTTGTGATTCCTTAAACTTAATGGCAACAGATGTTTCTCTACCCAAACTACTTTACTGCAGGTGTGACTAATTCCATCTTCAACATATGCCAAGACTTAAAGACCCAGGATCCCTATTCATCTCTATTTCTCTGCGACAGGCTGGCTCAGTAAAGGAGACCATCAACTGCTCACAATTGAAGCCTTCATTATCATTTACATGACATTATATATTATATGTACAATGCTTTTCAGGGTATTCCTTACTGAAAAAAAACAGCATTCTTTCCTACCCTCATGTCAGGCCCAGCGACACGACTTCATCTGGGCCCCGGGTTGTTCAGCATGCGAAGTGGGAAGGGAGAACAGCTTTAGGTTGGGAATGGGGATGGATGGTGCTGACCTATTCAACGTTAGGGGGGGTCTATTTAAGAAGTGAGGTGAGGGGGATTTCTGGGGACCAAGCGATGGTGAGCAGGAAGGAGCATATGTGCTAAATAAACT
>NW_027455506.1:0-35648 GCF_040206685.1 Ascaphus truei
ACATAGCTTCCTTAAGCACAAGCGCTTGGGAGCTTTTGTCATTTACTCAGCAGGAGATTGATCTACTGTTTATTAGCATAATACATGTTTTACTCCAATTGTATTAACAATTGTTTTAACTAATAAATGCTCTTTACACCTTATCCATCACATTATCTATTGTCCAAAGGGTAATACACTATTGTGGTGTTCTTTGTTTATCTCTTGTCTCCCTCTCTGAGGTTCCTAGTACAAGAAGAAAACCATTGCACAAGACTTTATTCCATTTCTTATCCTCAGCGCCATAGGAGGTTATTCCACACAATCTTCTCATCTGGTTGGAAGATACCGGATCAACTTCCCGGGCAGCTCAAGTACTACCTTCATCATAGACTGTATCACAGGTTTTGTTCTATTGTTTGTATCACTGTATATTTTGTTTACACAAGCGCTAAATTGCACTTTTTTTTTACCGTCTTGAGTATACGCCTCGGTAGTTCTCTTGGTGCCAGGATGACCAGCTGTCTTAAATGAATGTCCCCACTCGATGACGCTCCTTTGGTATCGAAGGGGAGTGAACAAACGGTCCCCCGGAACCTTGAGTCCTGCTGGGATGTTGGTCTGGGACCTGGTAATCTCAGACAATGCACTGAAAGTTTTGGCTGCCACAATGCAAGTGGACGGGAGAATGGTCTCCTGCTGTTCCACCTTGTTATCCTCTACCAGGAATTGTTGGGACAAAGCGTCGACTTTTAAGTTCTTAGACCCTGGAATATAGGAGATAACGAAGTTGAACCATGTAAAGAATAAGGACCATCTTGCCTGCTGAAAACCAAGTCGACGTGCTGTTAATATCGTGACTGGCGTCTCAGTACCATCCAGTAAGTGTCTCCACTCCTCTAAGGCGATCTTGACACGAGGAGCTCACGGTTTCCTACATCGCAATTCCTTTGGGCGGAGGAAAATTTCTTAGAGAAATACGCACAGGGGTGGAGTGGAGCTTGAGGATTCTTTCTTTGGGAGAGTACTCTATGCCTCCTGCTCCTACATCGGAGGCGTCAACCTCCAAAGAAAATGGTAAAGTAGGGTCTGAGTGTACCAAGATGGGTGCTGAGGCGAATGCCTTCTTTATCCTCTCTATCCTATGGTTTTCTGTCGCCCTCTGGTGGTTTATTCCTGTTTTAGTGGAGTTATGCATTTTTTCATTTACATCTGTAGGATTCTAAAAATATTTTCATTTTAACAGTTTCTGATAGTTAGTACTTGTAGGAGGACGTGCGCAGAGGTATGCAATGGAGACTTTTTTAAGGTGATATTAAATAAGGCTTTTATTGCGCCTGTTTCTTTAACATAAGAAAATCATCCAAACATATGCAAATAAGGGGTCAAACAAAGCTTCTGTTCCACTTGGGAGTATTTCTAGTGAAACCTATGCAGTCCACAACTCCCTTTAGATTAGCATGTCTCCCAGCCCCAAACATATATCTTGATATGTGCAGATGTACAAAAAGTCTTATAAAGGAAAGTCTTATCTGTTTTCTTGTAGTTGGAGGGAAAGTCTTCTCTGTTCCTGGGTTGCTGCCTTTTCCTCAGGCTATATCAGCATTCAGGTTCAGAGGTGCTTTCCCCTGTGTCTTGCAAGCAGCGTGCAGTTTCTTCTGGCAGGCTCAAGACATCTGTTCCTATGGTCAGTCCCACAACTTGTGAGACTCAGGAAAATCTCCCTTCCTGTTTCAAGGGCAGGCTTTTCTAACAAACCTAATCAGCCAGGTGGTGTTGGTTAATTGACTACCAGCAGTTAACCACCACACTGCTGGATTAGAGGCACATTTTCTGAACAGGGATAACTCCCCTGTTACAGTACTTTCATGCATTTCTTCTAGCATTAGTCTTTTACAGGCGTTTAGACTATCATAAATCAGGAGAAGTGTTCAATTTCAGGATTGAATGATTCAAGGTGTCCTGAGTTGATATAAACCTGATTATATTTTAATATGTTTTATTGATTTATGTCTAATCTTATACTATATTAGTGAAAGCACTGTATGCCTGTCTGGATGTCCTGTGTCCCTAGGGGAAATCTCATTGGTCCCTTGGCCCGCCCGCCCCCGCACACCTCTCATTGGCCTGAGGCGGAGTGACGGGCCACACACACACACACACACACACACACCACACACACACACACACACTCTCTCTCTCTCTCTCTTGGCCTCACTCTCTCTCTCTTGGCTTCACTCTCCCCCGTCGACCGCAGCTCACCTTCCCCCCCTCCCCTCTCCCCCTCTTCCCCTCTCCCCTCTCCAGGTGCCCCTCACTCTCTCCCCCACCTCCCCCAAACCCGCACGCTCCGCAACATCCCCAGCCGCACTATCACGTGCGCTCCCGGACAAGGGGAAGCGCGGGCCGGGCCTCCTGCACTCCCCCGGCCTCCTGCACTCCCCTGGCCTCCTGCACTCCCCCGGCCTCCTGCACTCCCCCGGCCTCCTGCACGCACTATCACGTGCGCTCCCGGACAGAGGGGAAGCGTGGGCCGGGCCTCCTGCACTCACCCTCACGTGGCGCGGGTCTCCTGCCCCAGCCTGCCACTCTTGCCCCCTCGCCAGCTTCCGAACCCACCTCCTGCCCCAGCCTGATGCCACGGGGATATCCGTGCCAGGAGGGGAACCGTTTGCCGCCAGGAAACACCACCCGGTCAAGGTAAGTCACCCACGCACTGTCACCCAGTTACCCACCGTCTCCCACCCACCGTCACCCAGTCAAAGTCACCCACCCAGTCACCCACACATCCACCCACACACCCACCCACCCAGTCACTCACTCACCCACTTTCCCCCAGTCACCCACTTTCCCCCAGTCACCCACTTTCCCCCAGTCACCCACTTTCCCCCAGTCACCCACTTTCCCCCAGTCACCCACTTTCCCCCAGTCACCCACTTTCACCCAGTCACCCACTTTCACCCAGTCACTCACTTTCACCCAGTCACCCACTTTCACCCAGTCACCCACTTTCACCCAGTCACCCACTTTCCCCCAGTCACCCACTTTCACCCAGTCACCCACTTTCACCCAGTCACCCACCCACTCACCCACTCAGTCACCCACCCACCCACCGACCCAAAGTCACCCACCCACCCACCGACCCAAAGTCACCCACCCACCCAGCGACCCAAAGTCACCCTCCCACCCAGCGACCCAAAGTCACCCACCCACCCAGCGACCCAAAGTCAAACCGACCCAAAGTCACCCACCCACTCAGTCACCGACCCACCCACCCACTCAGTCACCGACCCACCCACTCAGTCACCCATCCACCCACACACTCAGTCAACTGAGTCACCCACCTAGCTGTCAAGGGGGGGGAAGCCCAACCCTGTCGCCCGCCCCCCCAAAATTACATCCCGGGCAACGCCGGGTATATCAGCTAGTCAGTTATATATATTGATATCGGTTACCACTGATTTTTTGTTTAGTTTTTACGGTTGTTTAATATTGCTCCACAGATTATGTGTTTATTGTTTTTCTTATTTTCTTGGTCTATTAAACATGTTTCTATAGATGTATATTATGTCTTTGTGGTTCCCTACCTTCAGAGTGTTACGCCTCTTCCCTGTGTTTCACTTTCACAGGGGATTTGTGTCCAGGGGGATGATTTACAGTACCTGGGCACAGGTAGGCGGTGCTTTCTGGGGGGGGGGGGAGCTATAAAGAGTTTGATTTAGACCATTGAAACCACTCTTTAAAAAAGCGCATCTGGCGAGAAACGCGTTAGAGATTTCTTTTTTAAACTAGGTTATGTCTCAATAATTTTTTGTTATTTTTTCATTGGCCCACAGTTCTCCTCCTTTTTAGCTGTGCTCCTAGTCTTCTCTCCCATCTTTATCCTCTCGATGGCCTGGAGAGCCTCGTCGGACTAATTCGTAGGGTCCGCCCCCTTCTGGGTCAGCGCCGTGATGGGTGCTACTACTGATGAGAATCCCTGAATGAACCTCCGGTAATAGTTGGCGAAGCCAAGAAACCTTTGGATAGTCTTGAGGGACAGAGGACAGGGCCACTCGAGTACGGCTTTGACCTTGGTAGGATCCATAGTGAGACCGGTATCGGATATAATGTAGCCGAGAAAGGATGTAGATCTTTGGTGGAAATGACAAGTGGTTCTCTCTTAAGCGCTGTAAGACTTGCTTGACGTGAGCCGTATGTTCAAGCGTGGATCTGGAAAAAATTAGAATATCATCTAGGTATACTATCACATGACGGTCCAGAAGGTCTCTGAAGATGTCATTGACAAAGTCTTGAAAGACAGCAGGGGCAGTATATAGTCCAAACGGCATGACCCGGTACTCATAGTGAGCGTCGCGAGTATTAAATGCAGTCTTCCATTAGTCTCCTCTGACCAGATTATAGGCGCCTCTGAGATCCAATTTCGTGAAAATCCTAGCTCCTTGAAGTTTGTCAAACAATTCAGCTATCAACGGAAGGGGTAGTGATTTTTTATGGTGAGTTTATTGAGACCGCAATAGTCTATGCAGGGTGTGAGGGTTCCATCCTTCTTCTTGACAAAGAAGAAGCCTGCCCCTGCAGGTGATGAGGATTTTTGAATGAACCCACTCTGGAGGTTCTCCTGGATATATTGTCTCATTGCCTGGGTTTCAGGTATAGACAATGGATATGATCCTCCCCTCAGGGGAATGGCGCCTGGTAGAAGATCGATCGGACAATCGTACACACGATGTGGCGGAAGTTCCTAAGCCTGGCGTTTATCGAATACTTCGCGGAAGTCGTCATATACCACCAGCAGTTATATCTTGTCAGGCTCCGTGACCTCCATGCCTGCCACTGCCTTAGGGTCAGACATACAATGTTCCAAGCAATAGGAACTCCATCGTAAAGGCGTGGACTCTGTCCAGTCGATGACCGGATTGTGGATCTGGAGCCACGGAAGTCCCAGAATAATGTCCACGGAGGGGGTGTGGAAAACGTCCAGTGTTATGGTCTCGGAGTGGGTAGTCTCCGGTCGAGATCCTGATGGGTGTAGTCTGAAGGGAAATGAACGCGGGCTACAAAGGTCGTCCGTCGATGGCTTCAAGGCCTACCGGTCGATCTTTGGGTACCAAGGGTATCCTATTCTTGATCGCGAACTCCTGATCGACGAAGTTTCCCCCTGACTCTGAATCCAGAAAGGCCCGTGTATGAACTGTGAAGGTCTCACTGGATATGGAGATGGGTAGGTAAATCCTAGTGGAGGGTTGAGGAGGGGGAAAGGTTGCGGTACCCAGCGTGATCCTCCTAACTCTCACTGGGCTGTGGCTTTTCCCGGTTTCACCGGACCGTTGATCACCAAGTGTCCGTTGTGGCCGCAGTAGAGACACAAACCTGCCCGTCTTCTCCGTTGCCTCTCAGTAGGCGAAATACTTGTCCCACCTAGCTGCATGGGTTCGTCTCGAGTTGGAGCTGTGGGAAGTACAGGTCCTATGGTGGAAAAGGAGGAAGATTGTATACCTCGAGGATGTATGTTTCTCTCCATCTTTCTTTCTTGGAGACGCTGATCAATGCAGATGCACAGAGTTACCAGGTCCTCCAATCCAGCGGGGCGGTCGAGGGGTGCCAGTTCGTCCTTCTAACGTTCAGACAGGCCCTGACAGAAGACTACGGATAGGGCCTCGTCGTTCCATCCGGTCTCCGTAGCCACTGTCCGGAAATCCAGTGCATAGCGAGCCACAGTACGGTCTGCCTGGGAAATATTAAGCAGAGTAGATGCGGCGCTAACCTTACGCCCCGGGGTGTCAAACACCCTTCTGAACTCGGCGATGAAGAGGGCGAGATCTGACGTCAGATCTGGACGTTGCTCCCAGATGGGAGAGGCCCACGCCAGAGCTGCGTCAGTCAGCAAGGAGATTATGTACGCCACCTTTGATCGTGAGGAAGGAAAGTGAGAGGGAAGTAGCTCAAACTGTATAGAACATTGGTTCAGGAACTCCTGACAACCGATGGGATCCCCTGCATACCGATTGGGCGTTGGCAGCCGCATTTCAGAGGTAGGCGTCGTGGGGACGGGAGAGGTTGCGAGTAGACCGGGGTTGACTGTTGACGTAGTCAGGCGTCTAACTTGTTCGGTAAGGGTGTCAACGTCTTGTTTCAGTTGGGAGACTAGTTGTTCCTTAAGTGTGAATGATCCGGTAAGTTGCCGGAAGCATTCCTCATGCGTGTCTAAACGTCGGGCCACCTCAGCGGGGTCCATGTTTGTTGGGCTGAGCATATTGTCACGCTGCGCTCACCACAAACAGGACTGAAGACCGCGGGGCTGAGGTGGGGATGGAAAGATACCAACCCACAACCACGCAGTCCTGTCCGGAATGCGTAGTCCAAGTCGTTTAGCGTAGTAAGGTTGGAGAGGTCAGGGTAATCAGGGTACTTGCCGTGGTTCAGTGTTGAGAGTGGAGGATGGTAGATATCCGTAAGCCAGGGTCGAGGGTTTGCGAAGGTAGAATGGTCAAGGGACGAAGCCGGGATCAAGCTGTCACGCCTGTATGCCCGCAGACCAAGCTAAACCCCAGTACTGAGCTGGGAACGGTATGATACCACACACCCACAGCAGTGGGAGCAAGCCCGGAGTGTGGTATAGTGTTGCTGGGCCTGTTCGAAGAGTTGTTAGTATATACTTGCAACGCTTGGGGAGTGTCCGTGAGAATAGTCGTGTACGTTTGCCAAAGTTCAGGGGTCCAGAGGGTAGAGTCGTCAGAGAGCAAGCCAGGTCCTAGGAAGCCAGAGGTCAGCGAAGTCGTATGCGTAGCAGGGTTCAAGGGGTTTGAGAGCAGAGTAGTCCAGGGAGAGCAGGGGTCAAAGCCAGCGAAATCCAAAGTAACACAGGAGCAGGTATTCACAGGAGCACAGAGGGAGCACAGCATAGGACAGGTACACACAGGGAAACAGGAACTATGCAGAGCGAGGAAGAGGTGGACAGACAGGGATTATAAAGGAAGGTGCACCAATGACAGAGAGGGGAGGAGTAGAGAGAGAAGTGGGTCTATTTTGATCTGGTTTAAAAGTGATTGGCAGGAGAAGGCTCCTCAAGGTGGATAAGAGTGGCTGCAGTCTGGCGCAGTTCAAATAAATGTGATACACGGACTCCCGCTCGCCACAGAAGGGACAGGCGGCGGGGGAGTCCGTGAAATATGCCAAATACTCTCCTGTGCTCAGTGCACCATGGAGGACCCTCCAACTCAAATCCCCGGCAGGACGGGGTACCAAACCTGAATAGAGTTCCTTCCACCGGGGTCTCTCGCCCTCGTTCGCAGGAAATACCCGCTTCCATATAGTATCGGGGCGGGTGACAAGGGCGAGGTAGTGCACTATATGGAGCACTAGAGAATACAGGACTTTCCTCGGCATGCCGCGGAAACATGCCGGGGACATATCCCCCAATATGCTGAGGTTGGGGGAGAGAGGAGCCCGAGGGGGTAGCCGTGGCTTTGGTTCCTTGCAAAGATCCGGAGAGATGAAGTTGATAGGTTGACAAAGCTCTCCGGTCTGCAGTGAAGGTGCGTGAGTCGGGGTGGATGGCATCTTTAATCTCCTGGATCAAACGATGAGGGACGCGGGCAGTACGCAGACCCATACGGGGCGCGAGCACCTCTGCCCTTACCCAGTCTCGCTGCTCATAGTCCAGGAGATCCCCGACTCTGGTCACCTGCGCCAGGATTAGCCGGCGGCAAATAGAGGGTGAATCCAACATCCGAGCCCCCACTGCCGGATTATACAGCAGGGGCTTGGCGAGGAAATCAACCCCCACCGCCTGTTCCTTCCTG
Source organism: Ascaphus truei (assembly GCF_040206685.1). Taxonomy (NCBI): domain Eukaryota; kingdom Metazoa; phylum Chordata; class Amphibia; order Anura; family Ascaphidae; genus Ascaphus; species Ascaphus truei. Next base: position 7,785 of record NW_027455506.1, read on the forward strand.
GTCGCGGAGACCAGTTTCCAGGCCTTAAGTAAGTCCCGGTAGTATGCTGGCAGCTCCGAGAAGTCTCTACCTAAACCCTCGGGCCTGATGATAAACAGTTGCCGGTCATACCTCATATTGCGCAGCTGGCGAAAGAAACTGGTTGCCAGCTGGCACCACTGCGGAGACGGATCTGCGAATAGGTATCTCTGCAGGTATTGGAGGCGGAAAGTGTGTAACTGGGAGCGGACACACACCACTCCCTGTCCACCCTCCTCCAAAGGAAGGCACGCAACTCCCACAGAGACCCAATGCTTCCCCATCCAGAGAAAATCCACCAACCTCCTCTGGATCTTGTTGATAAATTCGGGGGTCGGACCCATGGCTATCAGCTGGTGCCATAGCTGACTGGCCACCAGCTGGTTGATCACCAGGGTTCTTCACCTGAGGGAAAGCATTCTTGACAGATACACCCAAGACCCCAGACGAGCAATGACTCGTTCCTCAAGAGTATCGCTCCCCCACGAGACATTACGAAACGTGGGGGGCAAAGAGTCCACCTGTAAGGGACCCACGTAAATGCCGGAGCACTTGGACCAGTTGATCCGAGCAGAAGAGGCCGCGGTGTAGACCTCTTGGCATGCTTGCGCCCGCTCTAGATCATCTAGGTCCTGGGCCACGAGGAGCACGTCGTCGGCATAAGCCGACAGGACTACCCGCATTTCGGGCTCCGGCAGCACCAGCCCGGTGAGCCTCCTCCTCAGTAGGCAGAGGAAGGGATCAATGGCCAGCGTGTACAGTTGCCCAGACAGGGGGCACCCTTGACGTACTCCCCGACCAAACACAAAAGGTGCCATCAGGGACCAATTGATCTTCACCAGACACTCTGCAGAGGCATACAGCATCTGGAGAAAGCCCACAAATTTGGGCCAAAGCCAAACTCCCGCAGGGTCTGCATGAGGTAACGGTGATCCACCCTGTCAAATGCCTTCTCCTGATCTAGGGACAGGAGGGCGAGTGACAGACCAGTCCTCTACGCGTGATGTAGCAGGTCCCGGACCAGAAAAATGTTGTCATGAATACTCCGGCCCGGGACAGTATAGGACTGGTCGGGGTGAATCACCTCTGCCAGCACTGACTTGAGCCTCAGCGAGAGCGCTTTGGCTACGATCTTATAGTCCGTGCTTAGCAGTGAGACCGGTCGCCATTTAGAGATCTGGCGGAGATCCCCCTTCTTCGGCAGCAAAGACAGTATTGCCCGCCGACACGAAAGGGGCATCTCACCGGTCTCCAGGGTTTCGGCCAGGACCTCGGTGAAATCAGGTCCCAGCATCTCCCAGAAAAACCGGAAGAACTCCACAGTCAGCCCGTCTAGCCCCAGCGTTTTTCTGCGGGACATGAGACTGAGGGCTTCAGAGAGCTCGGCCAGAGTCAAAGGTAACTCAAGCCGCTCCCTTCCACCCTCGCCGACCGTGGGAAGCCCCTCCCATAAGACCCTGCATGCGTCTGGCTGGATGGACTCCGGAGAGAAAAGGTCTACGTAGAATCTCCGGGTTCTGTCCCAGATGCTCTCCGGGTCAGTCAGAGGGGTACCGTCTTCTGCTAGCAAGCAGGTGATATGTTTACGGTTTCCCCTCTTTTTCTCCAGTGCGTAGAAGAGGCGCGACCCGCGACCCATCTCCCGTAGGAAGTGGATGCGGGATCGCACATGCGCCCCCTAGCTCTCCGATCTTTCAAGTCCCGGAGAGCGCACTTCCTCTCCACGTACGCACACTGCAGGTATTGGTCTCCTGCCACAGACAGACGCTTCTCGAGATCAAGCACCTCTTCCCTAAGGGCCTCGATCTCAGCATTGCGCCGCCTGCTGGCACCTTTGGTGTACTCCTGACAAACGAGGCGCAGATGAACCTTGCCCACGTCCCACCACTGCTCTAACGTGGCAAAGTCTGATCTGCAACCTCTCCAGGCGATCCAAAAGTCTCGGACCGATGTCGCAAACCCCTTGTCTTCCAACAACGTATTGTTGAAGTGCCAACAGGCGGCCGAGGGCACTGCTGGTAGTAGCGCCACCGTCATGGATGCACAATTGTGGTCCGAAAACGGCGCCAGCCTAATGGTACTGGACTGGGCTCGCGACAGGCTGTGGCTGGATATATACAGCCTGTCAATCCGGGACCAGGACATCCGTTCACCCCTAAACACCCTAACATGGGTGAACTCAGTGGATGCCTCGGGATGTTGTTCTCGCCAGACGTCTACCAAGGAGTAGCGGGTGATGACCTCCCGCAAGGCCGACGCAGAACACGGGTGTGGCTCCGGGCCATTCCGGTCTTTCAGAGCCTCGAGGGTGCAGTTGAAATCACCTCCGAGCACCACGTGTTCGTCCGCGTCGACTGTCTCCAGGTATTCAGTTATTCTGACGAAGAACTGCCTTCTCAGGGGTCCGGTGGCAGGAGCATACACATTCAAGAAATTAAACGTGTAGTCCTCGTGCCGGACCCTGAGATGCAACAGGCGACCTGGAACAACAATTTTTGCAAGCAGTAGCTCTGGTTGAAAGGACTCAGAGAACAGGGTCACCACCCCACTAGATGATGAAGTGAGGTGGCTGAAAAAGACCTTGCCTCGCCACTCCAAATGCCAGCTGGCTACAGCCTCTAAAGTGGTATGGGTTTCCTGCAGGAAGCTCACAGAATACTTTCCCTTCTGTAAAAAGGAGAGTACCTGGAACCTGCGAAACCCGTCCTTACAGCCATTCACGTTAAGCGTACCGATGCTCAAAGCCATTGGTAGTCAAGAGTTTTGCTTTCCACAGGCGCTAAGGGTGCTGCACCCCGAGAAGCCTTTATGTGGTCTCGCATCAATTTATGAAATTTCAGGACACGAAGATGGATAGGCCCAGAGATTTTGGCCTTTTGGTTAGCCCTGATGTATACTAAGAGAGAGTGGAGAATGATCGAGGCATCCTTCCACCTTCCAAGGGCCAACTGCACCTTCGTGGTTCCGTGTTTGCAGAGGGTATCCTCCAGGAAACCATCTAGCTCCTGGGCAGGGATAATGGGGGTCAAAGAGTCCACCGCCTCCGCGGTGCCAGAGGACTCCTCACTGAACCCCAACTCCCCGAGCTCCTCTTGACTGAAAAACTGAAGACTCCCGCCCTTCCCTGCGGGGGCCTTTCTCAGCCTTAGAGTGGGTCTCCTCCTCAGTGTTTCCACGAGGGGGTCCACTATATCCTCCACATCCAACCCCGGGGTGGGATGTTCAGGGGTGGCGGTATGGCGGAGGTAGTGGTCTCCCTAGTGTCCTCGGGGGCCAACGAGGCACACAGTGCCCTCCTGGTCTCCTCTACCACCATGCGAACAAACGGGATGCCACGGGCGTTCGCATTAATCGCGGGAGGGCTTTTTTCAGCAAGTACCTCATAGGGAGGGTCCAGCCCAGCAGTCGCCTCCAACAAAGTGCCCGACCTAAACTCCTCACCAGGAGAGCTCACATCTGGCATCTCCCAAATGCAAAATGAAGTGCTCGCTAAAACACCCTCACCCACACCCGCCTCCCCCGCTCCATCCTCCAAACCTCCAACCACGGGGGTCAGCCCTAGCCCATCCCCTTCTTCTGGTGACACAAACCGGGGCTCAGCCTCAGTTGTGCCACCCTGAAGGCGGCACAGCCAGAGGGGGATCCTGGCCGACCTCTGAGTCCCCGAAGACAACTGCGTCCGGCGCGGCAGATTCACCGAAACACAAGTCCCCGGGGGATGTTCTCCAACTGGGAGGGGTGTTGGAAGGCTCCCCAACGTCCATTTCTAGGGGCAAAGCCTCATGTTGTTGAGCATTTTGATCTTCCACCCCAGGGACGCCGGGTACCTCCTCCTGCATTCCCTCCAGATCTTTGAGGGGGGGGGGACTGCATATTTATGGGGTCCGGCTCACACTGGCTAATCCTAACCTGTGGGCCGCACAGGGCCACCCTGTGCGGAATTGATGTTGCATTCCGCTTCGGAGACTTCTGAGGGTGAACGTAATACGGTTCACCCTCCTTGCCCTCCTCAATCACCCTCTTGTTCTTAGTTTTTGATTTCCTCTTCCTGGGGATTGATTCCCCTCCAAAAAAATGGGACCGCTACCTCCTCAGCGGGAGCATCCCACCGCTTCCCCGCACCCTGTACGGTGTTTACATTGGGGGTAGGGTGCTCCTGGGGGGAGACAGCGACACCAGAGGGTGACTTCTTCAGGGTGACTCTTTTCTTCTCCCTCTTTTTCCTGGGGAGAAGTGCAGACGTCACCGCCCGAGATGGGGCAGCGACATCTCCTGCGGTCCTAGGGGGGACCTGGGCCCCCGAGGGCTCCGCCGCGGTGGGCGCAGCGGCACAGGGTGTCTCCTCCCGGGGGGGGACAGTGACAACAGAAGGTGGCCGCTCCAGGGCGATCCCCTTACCCTCTCTCCGCTCCCCGGGGGAGAGGTGCAGATGTCACCGCTCGAGACGGGGCAGCAACATCTCTTGCAGTCACAGGGGGGACCTGGGCCCCCGAGGGCTCCGTCGCAGTGGGTGCAGCGGCACAGGGTGTCTTCTCCCGGGGGGAGACAGCGACAGCAGAGGGTGGCCGCTCCAAGGCAACCCCCTCCCTCTGCTCCCCGGGGAGAGATGCAGACGCCACTGCTCGAGACGGGGCAGCGACATCTCCTGCAGTCCCAGGGGTCCTATGGGTCTTAGAGGTCTTAGGGGTGACCCGGGCCCCCGAGGGCCCCTCTGTGGTGGGCGCAGATGTCACTGTTCGAGATGGGACAGCGACATCTGCGGTCCCAGGGGGGGCCTGGGCCTCCGAGGGCCCCACTGTGGAGGGCGCAGACGTCACTGTTCGTGATGGGACAGCGACATCTCCTGCGGTCCCAGAGGGGACCTGGGCCCTCGAGGGTTTTTCCTTCTCCCTCTATTCTTTGGGGAGAGGTACAGATGTCACTGTTCGGGATGGGACAGCGACATCTCTTGCGGTCCCTGGAGGGACCTGGGCCCTCGAGGGCCCCTCTGTGGTGGGCACAGTGGCCCCGGGTGTCTTGGCAGAGGGAGGGGTGGGTGCAGGAGCTTGGATGGGTCCTCTTTGGGGCAACTCCTCCGAGTGTGCCCCAGCTCCTTGCACAGATAGCACCTAACCCCCTCCATGCCATAGTACACGGTGTATGTTATGCCCTCGTAGGGCACCCCAAAAGAACCTTCCACAGATTCTGTGTTCCCCAGCAGCAGTTGTACCTGCCGCCTAAATGAGAGCACATACCTCAGTGCTCTATCCCTGCAGCCCAAAGGTCATTTTGTTATAGGAGACTTAATGTCTCTCAGGGCTTGCAGGGGTGGGTGTATGAGGCTGTCTGGGAGGAAGGGGGGCACATTGGAGAGAATGACCCTTGTGCCTAACCCCTCCATGGGTTCTATGGGGATGTAGGTCCTCCTACCACAATGCCTTTCTGCACTATGGTGTGGGCGGCAGCCAGCGTGCGGAGGAAGAAAACGCCCCTCCCATACATCTTGCTGGCCGCCACTACAGCAGAGGGACCCACAACGTCTGCTACGGCCCTTACATAGATCTCCATGCTTAGGCCACGTGACATTGGGCACCTCACCCCAATCTTCCTGCTCACACAGGGCGTGGCCCCAGCATTGTTGTTGCTGGGGTCAACGCCTGCAGCTGCCACCTGCGCCCATGACTGAGCTGGGACTGCAGGGGTTAGACTGACAACAGGAGCCGGGGGAGGTGTGGCCAGGGCACTGGATGTACCAGGCCTATGGCTGTGACTATGGATGTTGCTCCTAGGGGCCCCAGTTTTTGGGGTCCGATGTCCGGGTGTGGCCCCTTTTGCCGCACTAGTCCTATTCCCCCCAGGCATGATATTATAAGCCTCTAAGTAAGGGGAGGAAGTAGTGCTTAAGGAGAGAGTTGCCGAGAGGAACTGTCCCTTTTAGAACCAATTAACTATCTCTCTGCAAAGGGAGGGAATGAAAACAGCTTTTAAAACCTGCTGTAATCTTCCCTTTTCTTCCCTTATTATTTAACCCTCTCTCTTACAAGAAACCACACCACAATATTGAAGGTCTTAAAGAAAGACACAGAGCTCCCAAAAAATGCAAATGACAAAAGGAAATCAGGCTTAAAATTAAAGTGAAACTAGAAATAAAAACAAAACAACCAGGGGTGGGGGAGGAGAGAGGATTTGAGACTGCAGTTTCCAGCCAGCCAAACTGCAGCTTATGCTGGGTTAAAAACACTGCAGCCTCTGGGTGAAAACCAAAAATGGTTTTTAAACCTGAAAATACACCCAAAACCCTCTACAAAACTCACAGTATACTCCCCCACAGTTCCCCACAAAAATATAACAAATAAAGAAAGAATACAACCTGATTCCACAGCAAATGCCTGGGAGCTCTGCACACACGCTTCTGAGTGAGAAGCAAGAGATAGGTCAGGGAGAGAAGAGGAGGAGACAGAAGGGGCAGTCAGGGGAATGGCCTGAACAGCTTGGGAGGCGGAGACAGGGGAATCCTGATAAGAAGAGTCTGTGCGCGCGCCCCCTGTAAGCTGGGGATGCGCGCGCACAGGCTGCGACACAGACGCGGCCCACACGGAGCAGGGGAAGACAGCCGGAGGGGGATGGAGCCATGCGGAGGGGAACGCGGGCGAGACCTGTGCTTGTGCGATGGCCAGGAAGGGTAGAGAGGAGCATGCACGTGCGTCCCCCATGGGCTGAGGGGGCGCGCGCACCGGACGCGTCACCAGGCGCGCGAAACGTCGCGCCGCAGGCATCACGCGAGGAGGAGGCAATGGGACGGAAGACACCACAGGGGAAGGTAATGGAGCTACCGCGGGGGAGAGGGAGCGGGGAGGATTACAGCAGGGGCTAAGGGAGCATGTGGGTATGCGAGACCTGCGGGGAACACGCTGCGGCAAGGGGAGAGAGGTAGACGGTGAAGGAGAGGAGTGGGAAGGGGCAGAGAGGATAACAGGAGATGAGAGAGAGGGAGAGGAAGAGGAAGGAATCTCCTGAGTCATCACACAAGCATTGGAAAGTGTGGGAATCCGTAGAACAGCCAAAGGTCAGGACACGAGAGAGCAGACAGGTCAAGGCAAGCAGGGTACAAGGCACAACGAAACAGCAGCAGTGAGCACAATGCATATACAGGAGTTTATGCTCAGCAGGGGAGAACAGACAGGAGTAGGTAGATATAGGGAAAAGGATCCAATTACCTTGCAGGGGTGTGATCTGATCCTCCAATAGCACCAGGAAGGTAAGTGACTGAAACAGTATTCAGGTGAGGCATTCCTGGTCTCTCCCTTGACTGGGTGCCGGGCGACCCGCGAGCGTACGCGATGCACGGCGCGGGGCGCTGACGTCACGCGGGCACACAACCGAGATTCCTCCCTGTGGGAGGCGCCGACGGCAAACTTCAGAGCGTGCGCGCACCGGCTTGGCAGTGCGCGGGTGAGTGGCTCTGCCGTGTGACGCGTCAGCCGGGCGGGATCTGGTGGCGGCTACGGTGGCGCTTACAACAGAGTAACAGGCTACAGATGTCTGATAGGTGTCTCCCTGTCACGGCTTATGCTGTACTGCATCAACGATCCAATATAAGATTGTATATCTCAGGCGCCGTTAACATTAACCCCCTCCTTAGTAAAAAGAAGACGTATTGAGTCTTATTAACGTCTGTACTCCAAGCATGGAGATAAAAACATAAAGTAGTTTAAAAGGTGCTGATGTGAGTAGTGGACAGGTAGTCTCTGTAACCACTCCCACTGACAGTACGTCCAAATGCCGACGTACGTTCGCAGGTGGCTTTGTCAAGGCTGGAACGGCCTCCTGCAAACACCTGGTATTTAAAGGCAACACGAAGGTTCCCTATTGGTTAGCCAGTCACCAATCAACCCAATGTTAGTCTCTAAGGACCTCTAGTGGTCAAACATGATAATGCTTTATGGCAAATAGTTACAGATAGAAAAGCAGCAGAGAAACTCATGTAGATGATACATGATGTCAGGATCTAAAGTGGTATCAAATAAATGGGTAAAAAATGAAACCCTCGTTGAGACCCTGGGGTGATAGCATACCTAGGGTGTAAATCCAAAGCCAGGGTGTGCAGCGCACAGCAGTAAAGGAGGAGCAGGTCTTGCAGAAAGATAAGTCCTTTATTCAACAATTCATAATGTGAGACAGCAGCAAACCTTCAACGCGTTTCGTTCAAAGGAACTTTATCAAGAAGTGCTGTATAAGTTAAAACCAACAATTTAAATACAGCTGACTGCCTAATTTCGCGCCAAATCGTGACGTCATGAGATGTATGTTAGCCAATGAGAATCATAGTCTTCGCGCATGCGAGCGGCGCCAGAATACTCTATGTCCATCTCTATGGTATAACTGATCCCCGCGCATGCGCGCGATGCCAGAGTGTTAGGGATCCCCTGCTACTATCAGCCGTGTCATACAGGAGACACACGCCCCTCCGGGCGGTTCCAATGTGCATGCACGCCTCTGACTGCTACAGGGTAACACCCCCTCCTCCATGCCCCGCGCATGCGCTGAGACTTCCCCATATTAATAAATTAATAAATCACATCCCTACCCCACAGCAGGGTACAGAGGATGTGGTTATATAGGAAACTAATAATAAAACTAATAATAATTATTAAACTGGGGGATATGAGGCAGTAAGCTGTATTGTGAAGAAATTACATATGGGCAAAATATGAATATACAAATGTATACACAAACATGCATAAATATTTTTGGTGAACAGAAGAATTATATAATTATACTTTAAAGAAAAACATATAACAAGACAGTTTATTGTTAAAAATTATATTAAGCAAAAAGCTTAAATGATAAAACAAAGCAATAAAAACATATTATTAAAAAAAGCAGCAAATGTGTCTTGTGCCTTAAATAAGCAACAGCAAATTGCATGCCCCGCTGGATGGAAATAGTGATGATATAGATTTGACATTCAATAAATTTCTATTTAATGTGAAGAGTCGTACAGAATATACATTATAATTTTAACAATTCTAAACAACTTAACGTGACCAAGAAAACTTTTTATAAGTGGTATAATACCTCAGATATAAGTAATTAAATCATGAAACAAAACAGTGGAGGTTCTATTTGAAATTGGTCTTATAATACTTCAGATTAGGTTTTCCAGACAAATCCGAAAAACTGATTATAAATTTTGCTTTCACTTAAGTGTATAGGTCAGAGAAGTTCTTATTTAATATTTGATATGGATATATCTTCATAGAGATGTATATTGATTTACTCAGGCCACATTTTGTACTATATATGGGTATGAATAAATCCCAATAAAAGGTTTTTAATCATATTTTGAATCTATTTGTAGACTGAGATATGATATATTGTTTTTTATAAAAAACAAGTAACAATTATTTAAGGAAATGGTTAATGTTCCATTCTACATTCATTCCATCAGGGAACCTAGTTCTTAATGTAAATATCCAGTAGGATTCTCTACAATCTAATGTTTTCACAGTGTTACCCCCTCTTTCTTTTTTGATTATTTTCTCAATGCCGACAAATGAAAAATTATTGATGCCTCCCTGCCCACATTCCGAAAAGTGTTTGGAGACAGGGTGTTCCATATCTTTTTTACGTATCAGCCTGCAATGTTCTTGCATCCTTATTTTTAATGCCCTTGTGGTCCTGCCGACATATCTCTTCCCACAGCCACAAGTGATGAGATACACTACAAATGTAGTATTACAATTAATAAAATTGTGTATAGTGTGGCGTTTGTGTGGACTGTGGGAGAAGACATGCCGTGCGGGTTTCATGAATTGACACATGTTGCAATGGTTGCATCTAAAGGATCCCTTAGTCACAAAATGATCTGAGCTTTTGACTGGTGTTGATACTACACTGGGGGATAGAAATGTAGCCAATGTCTTGGCTCTTCTGTATACAAATTTGGGACCCTTATCTATATATTCCCTAAGAATTGGATCCATCCTTAATAGTTCCCAATGCTTATTCACAATTTTGTTTACTTGACTGCTTGATTTGCTATATTGTGAAATAAACAACGGGCAGGTTCCCATCCTCTTTATTGTCTCTTTTTGTACCTTTCAAGGTTTCAGTGTGTACGCCCCCCTCCTCTTTCTGGACACAGACGGCAATACTGTTGCTCGTTCAATTCCTTGGACCTCCTGTAGCGTAGTCTGGAGGGTCTCCCGATCATATCCTCTCTCAACAAATTTGTTTGTCAGCTCCTCAGACTGAGTCACGAAACTGCCAAGAGTTGAACAGTTCCGCCTCAGTCTGAGGTACTGACCTTTGGGTATTCCCTTGATCACAGATCTGGGGTGACAACTGTCCGCTCTCAGAAATGAATTCCGGGAATTTGGTAGTGAGTGAGGTGAATATCAAAAGTGTTATTATTTAAATAATCTATAAATTCTATTAAGGTGTCAGTGTTCCCGTGCCAAATAAAAATAAGATCGTCAATGAAACGTTTATAAAAAATAATATTGTGCCTGTAAGGGTTTGTGCTACCAAAGATAAAGTTGTTCTCCCACCACCCCATGAAAAGATTGGCATAGGAGGGGGCAAAACTTGTCCCCATTGCCGTCCCCCGAAGTTGCAAATAAAATTTGTGATCAAAAAGAAAATAATTGTGAGTGAGTAAGAAAAGTATTGATTCCATAATAAATGTGGTTGTCAGTATTGAGCTTCCTGGACATTCTATGAAATGGCGGACAGCCGTCATGCCCAGATCATGTTGAATGATCGAGTATAGCGAGACCACATCCATGGTAATCCTGATTCCAACTAATCTGTTGTAATTTAGTTAGCAGATCCCCTGAGTCCAGAATAAAGGAAGGCAAATTTCTGACAAAAGGTTGTAAATATGCATTCACATATTGAGACAGACCATCTCCCAAAGATCCAATGCTGGAGACTATTGGCCGACCAGGAGGGTCGACCAAAGTCTTGTGGATCTTTGGGAGATGGTGGTATATGGGAATGATAGGATGGCGATTGATAATAAAATCTGGTTCATGTTTAGTCAATACATGTGTGGCTGTCCCCAGATCCACCAGCTCAAGGAGTTCCCTCAAAAAACAGTCAGTGGGGTCTCGCGGTAGCACAGAATAGGAGGACACATCTCCAAGTTGGCGGAATGCCTCCCTGAAGTAGTCAGTCCTACTCTGTACCACCACAGCACCCCCCTTGTCTGCATTCTTTATTACTAGCATAGTGTTCTCTTGCAGTGACTTAATGGCAATTCTTTCTTCTTTACTAAGGTTGTCATACCTTGAGGGGGAAAAGGAAAAACCCTGAGCTAACAATCTGAGATCACGGACCACAAGATCCCAAACATATTCAGATATGGGCCTTTGGCAAAAGTGGGGTAAAACACTGACTTCTCCCTGAGTTTGGATTCCCAATCTCCTAGAATGTGTGTCTGTGAGTCTTCTAAAGTGTTACCTTCTATAAAGAGATCTTCCATATCCCTAAGTATACAATCGTCTCTGAAAGAGTCAGGAGTTCCTATATCTGGGGAGGAAGATGAGGAGCAAGAAGGATTAGTTGTTTTACAAATGGGTAAATTAGGTACTTCACCAGGTACTTCACTTAGAGTTGTCATCGTTTGAGACCCACCTCCACTATTTGGTTGATGGAAGAATTTTTTTAAAGTAACTTTACGCACAAACTTATGGACATCGACCACTACACCAAAGAGATCGATGTCCATAGTGGGAGCATATTTTAATCCTTTATTAAGTAGTGAGGTCTCAGCATGTGACAACTCTATACCTGAGATGTTAATAACATTATTTGTACATGTTAATAATTCTTTTTCCTTTTGTTGGCCCTCTTCCCTCCCGTGTCTTTTCTTCCCCCCCCTCCTTGTCCTCTTTCGTCTCTCCTGAACATAAGGTAGTTTTTTGACTGTTGGTCAGTTTGGTAAGTGTCACTCTGTTTCGCAGACGTTGGTTCCCCCTGGACCATGGAACCGTCTGATGGACGCCTCTCATCTCTGGGATGATCAGTATTCACACGTTGTAAATTATTGGATCTATTTTCCATGTCCATAAATGAGACCGAGTGTGAAGTAGTCTCCACATCGGACAGTTCAGAGTCCCCACTTTGATAATCAAAGTTACTTGTTTTTAAAATAGATTTGCTGGGGGTTGATCTGCGTGACTGATTATTGGATGTATCCCTTGAAAAACGGTCAAATACAGGAACAGTTCTCTGCCAGTTGTATATTTGATTTTTTTCGTAATCAATACGATCACGATCATATTTGTTTTGTTTACGTATCATAATTTCTCTCTTTGCCTCCTCCACAGTCTTGGCTAATATCTGGTCATATTTGGAAAAACCCTCAATGTCCTTAAATTTCCGCAGTTTATCTTGAAGTTCTTTAATCTGTGTATCTAGTGTTGATTTCTCTTTGATCTTGTGTTGCAAAATTAATTCCATTAGGCCAAATATAATTATTATTGTAGGTCATCTAACACGCCTAACTTTGCTTTTGCCTACAAATATATGTTGTTTTGATTATCTGTTGTGGTTTTTCTCATGTGTGAGCTCTGCTGTCAAAAAAATAATCTTTGCTTCAAACCTTCCCGAGTCGTATTCGGGACAAATTTAACTCCTAACAGCTTGGTTTTAGAAGTGGGATATCTTAGAGGGTCATCTGCATGGTAAGTACAATTTTTAATTGCTTAGCCTATGGGGAGGTACCCAATAAGAGAACCCATTGACCATGAATGGTTGAGGGCTGATTGTATTGAAAATATGCTAGTGCAACGTAGTCTGGCCAAGGGGACACCATCATGGGCAATAGTGATATGTTAGAATGTCAAGACCACCATAAGAAACTTATTAAGGGAATGATCAAAGAAGGTTGGAGGTTAAAACAAAGAGATAAAAATAAACTAAATTAAGGCTCTGTGATTCTTGCAGATAGATTGAGAAAATGGTTATGAATATTAACCAACGGTATTAACAACATCGCCCCAGTGAAGGAAGCCAAGGTAAATACTGAGGCACTCGTGTGAGAGAGACAGATACACCGGCTGACAGGGAGAGAGAGACAGGTAGGCAAGTGAGAGAGTGATAGAGGGAGGTGAGCACCGGCAGTGCGGGAGACTGAGGTGAGAGAGACACAGACCAGGGGAGAGAGGAGAAAGATACAGTGTGAGGGGAAAATAAACTATAGCATAGATATGTTCATTGGTTAACCAACCTGCAGGATAAATGTTTGCAATTGATGAAATATGATATGAAACACATATTTGTACTGAGATGGTGGCAATTTAACAGGTCTCCCCTTTTCTGAAAGAGAAATTGGAGTGGTCTGATGTCTTTATTAACAAGGACAGGTTTTGTGATGAAAGCCAATTTTGGACAGGATTTGTCGTCTATGTCCCCACTGGTCCAATATTATTTTTGTTTAGACTCCAAGCTGCCTTCTCAGCACAAAAAACACATACTTAGAAGCAGTTAAATGGATAATCTGGAATGTTAATAGAATGTGTGAGAATGTTGATGCAAGGTATGAGAATGTGGACAGAAGGTATGAGAATAACGATGAGAAGTGAGAGAAAATGAGATGAGATGTTTGTGAAAATAAATTTGGCACAGATAAAGAGGAAAATAAATTTCAGTTTCTAACAAGAATAGTTTTAATCTATGTAACGATGCTTGTCTCAAGCAGGAAATGGACCCGCAGGGCTAAGGTAGGAATATGAAAGAACCGACCTGAGCTGAGGGACAGAGTCCTGATAGAGTAGTGAGTCATAAACCGAAGGTCAGGGCTGGCAGTAGCGTTGCGTAGTTGGTGAGAATGCAGTGGTCGAGAAGACCGGGGTGGTCAAGGTACTTAGCCAGGTCTGGTAACGAGGAAGACAAAAGGTAAGTGTGTTGCATGTACTCAGCATGAACTGAAACTTTGCTCTGCAACTTCCTGCTTACAGGGTTGTCCTTTCAAAGGAAGCTGCCAGGATCAAAAATGGAGGATCCTGCCACAGAGGGCGAACTAGAGCAAAACCTTGGTCCGGACTCAGAAAATCCGGGATGGATTTTGCAAAACCTCATAGTAACCCCCCTCCAGAATCGATCTCCAGATGATTTAACCCGGGCTTGTCGGGGGAACCTCCAGTGGAAACCTCGGATAAAGAGGAAGCGTGGATATCACTAGCCATGACCCAAGAATTCTCCTCTGGACCGTATCCCCTCCAAGATACAGGTTACTGGAGATTGCCTCGAGACTTATGGGAATCCAGGATCCAACGAGTTACATACTCCACTTGACCATCTACTGGAACCGGGCCTGGGAGGGTGAGAAGAGTAGAAGAGAAGTTGCTGCAGGCTACCGCCTTTATGAGAGACACATGAAAGACTCTTTAGGGTATCTGGTAACTCCAATTCAAACATGACCAGATTTACTTGTTCACAATCTTGTAGGGACCTATGAACCTGGGCCCGAGCTTCAGGAAAGGACTCTTCAGATGGATGTTCCTGGCAGATAGCCATATGAGATATCCAACCTGGACCTGCGGGGCTGGCCACCAATGCTTATCCAAGGGAAGCTTTAGTTATGTTGGCATGAATCCTCCTCCAGAGAGACTTTAGCTCCTGGACCTTGTCTTCCGCTGTGGGACTTCCAGATATGGAGGTGGACGATGGAAGAGTAGAAGAAACTGCTGAAATAGTCTGAGACGGTGGAATGGCTCCTGCAAACAAGTAGATTGGATCATTCAATGCCTGATTCGGTGGTATACCCTCGGTTTGCTCATTGTTGCAAACTTCCCCAAAATCCTGGAGTGCGAGGGTAAGGCCATTGGGGAGAGATACAGACGACAGCGGTAAGTCAGAGCTGGGACCAGGTACAGACAAGCAAGTCCCATGACATTGCTGGCCCCAGGTGGTCACTTTCCCCATTAACCAGTCGACAGTAGGATTGTGGGTACGCAACCAAGGGAGACCTAATACTATAGGTGCTGAAGGTGCATTGATTACCATGAAAAGGAGTAACTCCTTATGTAGAACTTCGATGTTCACTACCAGGAGAAGGGACTCCTGGATGATGGTACCGGGTCCTAGGGGTCTTCAGTCGATTGCCACAATCTCTAACGGAATCTCCAAAGAGCGAAGGGGAATTGTGTGTTGTTTGATGAATGAAAGATCAAGGAAGTTACCGGCTGCTCTGAAATCCACAAAGGCCTGAGTAGAGAGTGAGCCTGAACCCAATGAGAAGGAAACCAGTAGAAGAATCTGGGAAGGCACGGAGGGAGGAGGGATGGTAGCGATGTCCAGCAAATGTTCTTCCAACTTCACTGGACACAGGCATTTTCCCGGCCCTGCAAGGATCGGGCAGTCACGGATCCGGTGGTCCTCGGACCCACAATACAGGCACAATCCCAAGGTACGCCTCCTGCTTCTCTCCTGTTCTCACCATCTGGTAGTTCCCAACTGCATTGGCTTGTCATCTGGAGGAGATGGAGAAAATAAATTTGAGGCCAACCGAGTAGTCGGGCTCCTGACAGCACGACACTTCTCAGACAGGCGTTCCTACATTTTGAGATCGATCCGTATGCCAAGAGAAATTAACTATTCAAGGTCCTTAGGGAGGTCCTGACCAGTTAGCTCATCTTTTAAGTGCTCCGAGAGTCCCTGCCAAAAGGCAGGCTATTTGAGCTTCACTATTCCAGCCAGTCTGTTCAGCAAGGGTACCAAACTCAATGGCGTATTGGCCTACTGCGCAAGTTCCCTGGCAAATCTGCAGGAGTGAAGCTGAAGCAGAAGATATATGTCTAGGAGCGTCAAACACCAATTTGAATGTACGGATGAAAACAGGGGAGTCACTGATCAGGGGTGATGTCCCCATCCCAGAGTGGGTTGGCCTAAGCCAGTGCCTCGTCAGTGAGAAGAGAAATTATGAAGGCCACCCGGGCTCGGTACGTGGTGAAAATGGATGGTTGTAATTCAAATTGGATAAAGCATTAATTAAGGAATCCCCTGCAGTCCATAGGGTCTCCCCCATACCATAGAGGAGTCGGGATCCGAGGTTCTCTGATCACAGGAGATAACGGAAGCTGTATTGGAACCGCATCTGCAGCCTTCAAGTCCGGCTGATGGGTGCCAAAATGAGCAACTAAGTTCTGCACCGCTTCACACATCTCTGCCAGTTGTTGATCGTGAAGGGTGAGGCGTTGCTCAAGTATTGTCCTTGCAGGGTAACGACTCATCCTACCTAAGCAGGGTCCATGTTTCAGCGAAGCAAAATGTAACAATGCTCGTCTCAAGCAGGAAACGGACCCTCAAGGCTGAGGTAGGAATATGAAAGAACCAACCTGAGCTGAGGGACAGAGTCCTGATGGCAGAAGAGTTGCATAGTCGGTGAGAATGCAGAGGTCGAGGCAGGTGGAAGACAGGGGTGGTTGAGGTACGTAGCTGGGTCTGGTAACAAGGAAGACAAAAGATAAGTGCATTGCATGTACTCAGTATGACCTGAAACTTTGCTCGGCAACTTCCTGTTTACAGGGCTGTCCTTTTAAAGGAAGCAGCTAGGAGCAAAAATTGAGGATCCTGCCACAGAGGGCGAGCTAGAGTAAAATCCCAGTCTGGACTCAGAAAACCCGAGATGGATTTTGCAAAACCTTAATCTATGAGCAAGATATTAGATTAACTAAAGGTCAGGATAATCGGTATAGGAATAGAATATGTACAAAATCTTGGGGAAGATGTAAAAAAAAAAAAAGGAAAAAATATGTAAACATTTTACCGGTTACTACTGTAACAAAACAGGTCATATGAAGATAGATAAATAGATTGCAGACTAAAGATGCAAGATAGGCAACAAGTGATTTATAGTATTGTTCCACCTACCACTTTCTCATATGCCGCTAAGCCAAATAGTATTTCTCAAGCAAAGAAAAGCTTTTTATTAAATTGAAAAGTACTAAAAGAGGTAAAGGATTTTTTTTTAATTCCTAACAAATTAATCAAGAAGTTGATTTAAATTGTCACTTTGCACACTCCAAATATGTGTGTAAAGAATTATCAAGTAGGTGGGATAAATTATGGATTAATAATTAATTATAAACCCAATTCCACCTCCCTATCTGAACTGTATCCATGCATATGCAGTTTTCAGTATGACTTGCAAGTTAGCCATTAATTGAGAAAGAAATTGGCTAAAATTCAAAAGGAAAAGAATGCAAGTAATTAATTTTTAAATGCATTATAAAGTATTAAGACTTGTTAAAAGTCGAATAATGAAAAGATTAATTTTTATGAAGTACTAATTATTTCTAATACTAGATGTATTGCCCACATTCATTCTCAGATGTAAAATTATAAGCGTTTTTGTTTTTTGTGATCACATTTTATTATTTGATGGAAGAAGGAACACAACAGTATTAGTGCTGCGTCAATGATTTATTCCATGATTATTGAGTGAAATACATCACTCTATAGCATCAAATTATTTAAGATTTACTAAAAGGAGAAATAGTATATTTTAGTTTTAATTAGGATTTCACAGCCACAAAAACAGAATATTTTGTTATTGTTACATAATAAACAAAATATTTATTTTCTAGGATGTTTGGCTTTACTCCCAGGCAGCTGGCTATACGCCCAGATTAATGCCAAGGTCTTTAGACCATATCAGAAATGAGAAAGTACTGATATTGCACAACAAATAGAATCACTATAGAAGTAAAAACACAGAAAAAACACAGAGTTCTATAATATGTTGATGACCTGTTGATACAAACTATGGTACATGGTGTTGCGGGGGGGGGGGGGGGGGAGATGAGATTAAGAACATGCGATACATAAGGGATCTACAGATCACTGCAGAATTACCCAAGTAATAGACAGGAATTCAAATCAGAGCCCACTAGAAACTCATAGACAAGGGGCAGAGGATCAGACTAGGGAAGGACAGAATGAGCTAACTGGGGTAGAAGCAGGTTTACCTAAGGAAATAAATCCGGGAAAGGTTTGGAGCCACAATGGGAGGGACCAAACAAAGTTCTTTTTTTTTTGTAACAATTTTTTTATTGGGCACAAACAGATAATGCAGTAGATACAAGAGAGTCATGATCCCATGACAGTGATGCTTTTTACAGTCTGTGAGTGTCCATATAACATTTTCCATTTTCTCGGGTGGGGGAATATAAAGGGGAGGGAGAGAGGGGGGGGGAGGAAAAATACATACAGGGGTATGGGGGTGGGGGGACCCAGGGGAGGGAGGGGGAACATCCTCTCCTCCCCCGGGATCCGGGGGGGGGGGAAAGGGGAGGGTGGCGCGCTCCTGCCTTCGCGACTCAGTTCAGTTGAGCTTATTTTGATAAGGGGTCCCAGGTATTCAGGAACTGGGGTATTTTCTTTTGATGTAAGGCGGACAATTTCTCCATCGTCATTACTTCATTAATTCTTCTAGCGACAGTAGTTCTAGAGGGGGCTTTAGTCTGCTTCCAAGCGGCAGCTATGGAGCATCTAGCGGCTGTCAATATGGCCGTTACTAGTCTGGACATAGGTGGGGGGAGATCTTCGATTGGTTTGTTCAGCACCAGGGTCAATGGGTCCAGGGGTAGGGATAGTCCCGTAACTTCGTGTATGAGCCTCTGGATCATGGTCCAGAATCTCTGTATCTCCGGACATGACCACCAAATATGGGCCATGTCCCCCTTTTGACCACATCCACGCCAGCATAGGTCAACCGTGCCGGGGTAGATCTGGTTCAGCCTAGCGGGAGTCAGGTACCACTGAAATAGGATTTTATATATGTTTTCTTTTATTGTTGTGCAAATTGACGTTTTAGGGGCCTGCTCCCAGATCTCCTCCCAGTCTTCCAAGTCTATTGAAAGGCCTAATTCCTCAGACCATCTTTGCATATATTGATGGTTGGGTGGAGTTGAAGGTGACTCTAATCCTTTGTATATTTGAGAGATCAGGCCTTTTTGGTAAGTTGTTTTGGCACACAGAGTTTCGAATCTGGTTAGTTTGGGGAATTTAGAGGTTGGGGAGAGGGATAAAAGGAAGTGTCGGACTTGCAAGTATTTAAACAGGTGGAGGCCCTGGATCTCGAATTTGTCCCTAATCGCCTGAAAAGTAGCGATCTCATCTTTCTGCAGCAGATCGGCCACCATCCTAATATTATGACTCTGAAATTGGTCAAATTGACTTGGGGAACACCCTGGAGGGAATTTGGGGTTCCCGAAGATGGGGGTGAGCTGTGAGGGGGATGCTACCAGACCATACTTCCCTTTGCATTTAAGCCATACTTCCCACGTGCATCTCATTGCTCCCAGGGCAAACCTTGGTGGTTTGGTCCCGCTGCTGCCAGTGGACCACATTGCCACCTGGAAGGAGAGGGGGCCGGCGTAGTGAGACTCTATCTCTAACCATGAAGCTAAGGCCGGGTCGCAATTACAAACTACAGCCTGCTTCAGCTGTGCTGCGAGATAATACTTTGCTAGGTCGGGGACCCCCACACCTCCTCTCTCTCTGCACGAAAGCATCACTGATCGAGGGACTCTGGGCCTTTTATCATTCCAAATGAATTGGAGGATTAGAGACTGCATGTTTTTAAGCGCTGTTTGTGGGACCGGGATTTGGAGGGTTTGGAAATTATACAACAGTCTTGGGAGAACGTTCATTTTTACTGCCGTCATTCTTCCAAACCATGATATTTGGTGGTTTTTCCAGATTTCTAGGTCTTTTTTAATCTGGTTAAATAAGGGAGGGTAGTTGTATTGATATAGAGTATTATAGGAATTAGAGATTTTTACACCTAGGTATTTAATATAGGAGGAACTCCAGCGGTATTTATAGTTGGCTTGAATGAGTTCCCAGTCCTGGGGGGGGAGAGATAAATTTAGGGCCTCAGATTTGTCCATATATACTTTGTAGTCAGATATTTGGCCGAATTGTGTCAGGTGCCGTTGGAGGTTGGGAAGGGACGTGTGGGGGTCAGCGAGAGTCAAAATTACATCATCTGCAAACAGCGAAATTTTGTGTTCTCTATCTCCAATTTGAATTCCTTTTATATTGGGTTCTTCTCTGATCGTAGCTGGTAGGGGCTCTATAGTTAGGGCAAATAGTAGGGGAGAGAGTGGGCAGCCTTGTCTGGTCCCCTTTCTAATCTTTATTGGGTCTGAGAAACCACCTGCCAGTTTGACATATGCTGTTGGGTTGTGATAAAGAGCTCTCACCCCTTCCAGGAAAGGTCCTGCGAATCCAAACCTCAGCATGGTCTAGGAAGGACCACTTGATCCTGTCGAACGCTTTTTCAGCGTCGAGGCTCAGAATCATTGCCCTGGTCCCAGAGAGATGCACATGGTCGATTATATCCACTATTTTGCGGGTGTTGTCGGAAGCCTGTCTTCCGGACACAAAACCTACTTGATCTACATGTATCAGTCTCGGGAGAATTGGGTTTAACCTGTTTGCCAGGATCTTGCTGTAGATTTTGAGATCGGTATTTAGCAGGGAGATAGGCCTATAATTCCCACAAAGGAGTGGGTCTCTGCCCTCTTTGTGAATGATCGCTAAATTTGCTGCTGTAATAGTTGAGGGTATCGGCTCTCCCTGTAGGAATGAGTTATACATTTCGAGGAGGTAGGGGGATAAGATTGGTATAAACATTTTATAATAGATATTAGAAAAGCCGTCTGGGCCCGGTGTTTTTGCTGTCTTAAGGGATTTTATTGCTTGAGAAAGTTCCTCTTGGGATATAGGTTTATTCAAGCTCTCTATTTCTTCAAAGGTAAGGGTGGGGAGGCTGCAGTGCTCTAGGTATTGGGTTATTTTATTGACATTAACTGGGTCCTGGTCTGGGGGGTGAAAATTGTACAGGTCTGAATAAATTTCGCAAACTCCTGTGTTATCTCCTTCTCTAGATATGTGACCTGTCCTTTATCTGTCTGAATTTTAGCTATCTGGGCTTTTGCTCTAGCGCCTCGTAGCTTCGATGCCAGGAGCTTGTCGGCTTAGTTGCCTTTGTCAAAGTATTTTTGTTTTGACCATCGAAGGGCTTTTTCGACTTCCTCCAGCTGTGTGTATTTGAGGGCAGCTCTGGCTAGGGTTAGTTGCTTTAGCGTCTTTTTAGACGTCGAGATTTTATGTTAGGCTTCTAGCTGAGAAATCTTTTCTGTGAGCTCTTTTTGGAGTTTAAGTTTTTGCTTTTTTTTGTATGAGGCCATGGAGATTAAGTCTCCTCTGATGGTAGCTTTATGAGCCTCCCAGAGCATAGCTGGGGTTGAGGCGGAGCCTTTATTAAACTTAAAGAATGCTATCAGTTTTTGGTGAATTGATATCTCAGTGTCGGGGCAGTTAAGCAAGGAGTCATTTAGTTTCCATTTATATTGGAAGTTTTTGACAAAGGGTAGGGTTAAGAAGAGGTCAATTGGTGCATGATCGGACCAGGTGATTGGTCCGATGTTGAACTGGGAGGAAGCCTGGAAGATGTTACTGGTGCCCAGAAAATAATCGATCCTCGAATAGGACTGATGAGGGGTGGAGAAAAAAGTATAGTCCCTCTGGCCCTGGTGCTGAGCCCTCCATATATCGATCAGTGAATAGTTCTCCATGATATCACGGAATTTCTTAGCTTTTTTTTGGGCCTGGGCGCTGCTGGGGGAGGGAGTGTGGTCTGGGCTTATTTGGCCGGGGCCGGATTAGTCATTTATATATGAGGCTACCATATTAAAATCACCCCCAATGATCAGAGAGGACAGGGATTGTTGGTCTAGGGATTCTAGTAGGTTGGTTAGAAAGAGAATTTGATTACCGTTGGGGGCATACACATTAACAATTGTGATCGGGGATCCTGCTAAGGTGCCCTGGAGTGTCAACGAGCTCCCTTCGGGGTCCGGGTGTGATTTTATCAGAACAAATGGGACTCCAGTCCTGATGAGGATAGCTACTCCTCTTTTTTTGCTAGGGGAGGAGGCGTAGTATGCCTGGGGAAATACACTTTTAAATGTGTTAGGGGGCGTCTGGGTGTTAAAGTGGGTTTCTTGCAATAGGACTATATCGCCTTTAGATCTTTTAAGATCTGTAAGGACTAGTTTCCTCTTTTTTGCTGAGTTGAGGCCTTTGACGTTAATTGAAATTAGTTTGATGGAGGCCATTATTTTTCTTATGGCGTTTTCAGGGCACTTGGCCCTGTGGCTCCTATTCTTCCCATGTCAGGAGCTCGGAACCGGGGGGCGGCGCTCAGGCCTGGGCCCTCGGTAGAGGGGGTCACGGAGGGGGGGCCCACGCTGTGAACGGGAGTAGGAGGGGAGGGGAACACATAAGGGAGGAAAAAACTGGGTGGGCCTTGGGGAGGCCTAAGAAAAATAGCCTTTGACACTTGCGTGAAAAAGGTAGTGGGGCGAGATGCCCCTGAAGGGACTTCCGGGAACATGGGCCTGTCGCGGAGCATGGTGTTAGACCCTAGACCCTCCTTACTGTGGGGGAAGGGAACCACTATTAACAGGAATGTGGCGGGAGTAGTTTCTCTATTTCTAGAGGTGGTAAGGGGCTTACACTTGTCTAGGCTAGTCCTTTTGCAATTAGGGTGAAAGATGGCTCTTTGATCTCCTTTCTCTAGGGCTCTTTGTGGACATGGTCGGGTTGGGCTTAGGTGTTCACTTTGCTCAGTAGATTACTGATTATAGGGGGGAGGGGAGGGGAGTAGGTAGGGTATAGGATCAGAGAATGGGGGGTGGGAGGGGGGGAGGGGGCATACATGGGGTGATATACATTTATGGTACATTTTCAACATTGCAGTACAATTGTTTAACAACCTGGTAATAGTGGAAGAGGAGGGAGCATCTTTATAGGGTATTTCCTATCAGGTTTTACATGTTATCATTTTCTGGTGCCTTGGTTCATATGTGGGGGGGGAATGTGGAGGGGGAGAGGTGGAGAGGGGGGGGGGGGGTGGTTTGCTGGTTTCGCCTTATGTCATACTTTTATCTGGATCTATTTCTATTGCGGTGTGGAACCTGTAAGGCATTTCTTGAGCTCTTTTCCCCAGCATGGGGGGGCTGTGTAGGGGTATCTTGTCAGATGCAGCGATAGACATATGTATAGGGGGGGGGAGGGAGATGGGGGGGGGCAAAAGGGTATGCAGGGGGGAAGGAGGGGGGAAGGGGGTTATAGGAATTGGTAAACATTAGGCTTAATTATAGGTAAGTTGGGGGTGGTCCCGTGGGGTCCGTCGGCGGAGCACTGCTGTAGTAGATAGTGGGGGCTGCACACCAATTCCAATAAAAACTGCTTTATTGGGTGGTGTGACAGAAACCAGGGGATGGTAATAAATTCCGTATATAGGGCTCCCAGGATACTAGACAGTTTCTATCCTGTTTGGCCTGGGAGTGCAGCCTTATAATACATACACTCCATCCCACAGTTTGGCAAGCGCTGGAACTGAGGGATGAGAGATCCAGACCAGAGTTTGTCTGCTGCCTGATTTCTGTCACCTGTCATGCTAATTAGGAATCAGGTATGAAAGACTGATTTCCTGTTTGCTCTGGCCTCCCCACAAGAGCCAGGAGGCTGGAAGGCTGCTGAACTACAGAGGGGAGAAGCCTCTTCCCCAAACAGGTTCAATCTTTCTGTTCATTTGTGTAAGACTGCAAAAGTACCGTGTTTTGATGTTGGAAGTGGAAAAGCCACTTCCAACCCTGAGTCAGGGATATCTAAGTTAAGTTATCGCTCAGGTGAGCAGCTTTTGTTTTGATCTGTTTTCTGTTGTATGCACTGTGGCAGTCTCAGTGCCTGGGACTGAATAAACCAGGCATAGCCTGTTTAAAGGAACAGTACGTGACGCCTCATCATTTAACCTACCCTAAAAGACCGTGTTCTAAACAGTCCCGGACAAACGACGGAGCCCCGGAGTAAGCCGTTTGTCACAGTGGTCATCAAAGGTATAGTACAAACACTCTGACGCGTTTCAGGACTGTTGTCCCTTTATCAAAGAGTAACTGCGCGTCTGCTGAGTTCTCCATTATGTAGTATAGCTCCCGCCCCCAACCGTGACGTCACACGCTCTGTTTCTATCGCGTGATTTGGTGAGACCTCTCTCCCATTGGATGCCCTGTCGGCCAATCGCGCAAGGCAGGAGTGAATAATTAAGTTGTTAGAATAGCATTGGAGCCACAGACTCTTGCTCCCGCCTCCCCTGGTGACGTCACACACTCTATGGATATTGAGTTTTTTTTATTTAACAACACTTATTATTTACAAACACAGGGCACGGCTATGGGGACATCCTTTGCACCCTCATATGCCAACTTGTTTATGGGTTTTTGGGAAACCACTTTTATTTTTGGTGATGCTAACCCATTTAGACAGTATATTATTTACTATCGTCGCTATATAGACGACTTATTAATTATTTGGTCAGGTAACACTTCTACTTTTCACAAATTCCTTGTATATCTGAACGACAATGTCTTTAATCGGCTGACTCATAGACTGAGACTGGGTGCTGTTCGTTCTCCTCTCTGCTTTCGACGGCTGGTCTCCTGCTTTCGACCTCAGGGTAAGCTGTGGGTCCATTGTTTCTCCAGCGTCTATGTGTTCTCATAGGAGGAGATGGGAGGGTTAACGCAGTTCAGGAGAGGGGGGGGGGAGGGGGGAGGGACAGGGGCGGGTGGGGGCATCTTTGAAGTGCTTCATTCTCTTAGTGAGTGGTAGTTGTATGGGGAGGTGAGGGGAGGGGAAGGGGTGTGAATGAGGAAAGCTGAGGCGTTTATTTGCTCTTCATGTATTGTACATGCTGCCGGGTCTCCGGCATTGGGGAGGTGGTGGGGAGGGAGGGGGAGGGTTGGAGGGGGTTGGGGGGGGCGCAGAATTGACAGTTGGCGGGGGGAGGGGGGGTGAAGAACAGGGAGGGAGGGGCAATGAGGTGAAGGGGGGGTCTGGGGGTGCCATTTGGGATCTAGGGCTCCACAGAGCTATCGCGGCTTATTTAGCTACGCCCCCTTATGTTTATTCGGAGCTCGGTTTACATTTTATTGATGTTGATATCACGGAATTTCTTAGCTTTTTTTTGGGCCTGGGCGCTGCTGGGGGAGGGAGTGTGGTCTGGGCTTATTTGGCCGGGGCCGGATTAGTCATTTATATATGAGGCTACCATATTAAAATCACCCCCAATGATCAGAGAGGACAGGGATTGTTGGTCTAGGGATTCTAGTAGGTTGGTTAGAAAGAGAATTTGATTACCGTTGGGGGCATACACATTAACAATTGTGATCGGGGATCCTGCTAAGGTGCCCTGGAGTGTCAACGAGCTCCCTTCGGGGTCCGGGTGTGATTTTATCAGAACAAATGGGACTCCAGTCCTGATGAGGATAGCTACTCCTCTTTTTTTGCTAGGGGAGGAGGCGTAGTATGCCTGGGGAAATACACTTTTAAATGTGTTAGGGGGCGTCTGGGTGTTAAAGTGGGTTTCTTGCAATAGGACTATATCGCCTTTAGATCTTTTAAGATCTGTAAGGACTAGTTTCCTCTTTTTTGCTGAGTTGAGGCCTTTGACGTTAATTGAAATTAGTTTGATGGAGGCCATTATTTTTCTTATGGCGTTTTCAGGGCACTTGGCCCTGTGGCTCCTATTCTTCCCATGTCAGGAGCTCGGAACCGGGGGGCGGCGCTCAGGCCTGGGCCCTCGGTAGAGGGGGTCACGGAGGGGGGGCCCGCGCTGTGAACGGGAGTAGGAGGGGAGGGGAACACATAAGGGAGGAAAAAACTGGGTGGGCCTTGGGGAGGCCTAAGAAAAATAGCCTTTGACACTTGCGTGAAAAAGGTAGTGGGGCGAGATGCCCCTGAAGGGACTTCCGGGAACATGGGCCTGTCGCGGAGCATGGTGTTAGACCCTAGACCCTCCTTACTGTGGGGGAAGGGAACCACTATTAACAGGAATGTGGCGGGAGTAGTTTCTCTATTTCTAGAGGTGGTAAGGGGCTTACACTTGTCTAGGCTAGTCCTTTTGCAATTAGGGTGAAAGATGGCTCTTTGATCTCCTTTCTCTAGGGCTCTTTGTGGACATGGTCGGGTTGGGCTTAGGTGTTCACTTTGCTCAGTAGATTACTGATTATAGGGGGGAGGGGGGAGGGGAGTAGGTAGGGTATAGGATCAGAGAATGGGGGGTGGGAGGGGGGGAGGGGGCATACATGGGGTGATATACATTTATGGTACATTTTCAACATTGCAGTACAATTGTTTAACAACCTGGTAATAGTGGAAGAGGAGGGAGCATCTTTATAGGGTATTTCCTATCAGGTTTTACATGTTATCATTTTCTGGTGCCTTGTTCATATGTGGGGGGGGAATGTGGAGGGGGAGAGGTGGAGAGGGTGGGGGGGGTGGTTTGCTGGTTTCGCCTTATGTCATACTTTTATCTGGATCTATTTCTATTGCGGTGTGGAACCTGTAAGGCATTTCTTGAGCTCTTTTCCCCAGCATGGGGGGGCTGTGTAGGGTATCTTGTCAGATGCAGCGATAGACATATGTATAGGGGGGGGGAGGGAGATGGGGGGGGGCAAAAGGGTATGCAGGGGGGAAGGAGGGGGGAAGGGGGTTATAGGAATTGGTAAACATTAGGCTTAATTATAGGTAAGTTGGGGGTGGTCCCGTGGGGTCCGTCGGCGGAGCACTGCTGTAGTAGATAGTGGGGGCTGCACACCAATTCCAATAAAAACTGCTTTATTGGGTGGTGTGACAGAAACCAGGGGATGGTAATAAATTCCGTATATAGGGCTCCCAGGATACTAGACAGTTTCTATCCTGTTTGGCCTGGGAGTGCAGCCTTATAATACATACACTCCATCCCACAGTTTGGCAAGCGCTGGAACTGAGGGATGAGAGATCCAGACCAGAGTTTGTCTGCTGCCTGATTTCTGTCACCTGTCATGCTAATTAGGAATCAGGTATGAAAGACTGATTTCCTGTTTGCTCTGGCCTCCCACAAGAGCCAGGAGGCTGGAAGGCTGCTGAACTACAGAGGGGAGAAGCCTCTTCCCCAAACAGGTTCAATCTTTCTGTTCATTTGTGTAAGACTGCAAAAGTACCGTGTTTTGATGTTGGAAGTGGAAAGCCACTTCCAACCCTGAGTCAGGGATATCTAAGTTAAGTTATCGCTCAGGTGAGCAGCTTTTGTTTTTGATCTGTTTTCTGTTGTATGCACTGTGGCAGTCTCAGTGCCTGAGACTGAATAAACCAGGCATAGCCTGTTTAAAGGAACAGTACGTGACGCTCATCATTTAACCTACCCTAAAAGACCGTGTTCTAAACAGTCCGACAAAACGACGGAGCCCCGGAGTAAGCCGTTTGTCACAGTGGTCATCAAAGGTATAGTACAAACACTCTGACGCGTTTCAGGACTGTTGTCCCTTTATCAAAGAGTAACTGCGCGTCTGCTGAGTTCTCCATTATGTAGTATAGCTCCCGCCCCAACCGTGACGTCACACGCTCTGTTTCTATCGCGTGATTTGTGAGACCTCTCTCCCATTGGATGCCCTGTCGGCCAATCGCGCAAGGCAGGAGTGAATAATTAAGTTGTTAGAATAGCATTGGAGCCACAGACTCTTGCTCCCGCCTCCCCTGGTGACGTCACACACTCTATGGATATTGAGTTTTTTTTATTTAACAACACTTATTATTTACAAACACAGGGCACGGCTATGGGGACATCCTTTGCACCCTCATATGCCAACTTGTTTATGGGTTTTTGGGAAACCACTTTTATTTTTGGTGATGCTAACCCATTTAGACAGTATATTATTTACTATCGTCGCTATATAGACGACTTATTAATTATTTGGTCAGGTAACACTTCTACTTTTCACAAATTCCCTTGTATATCTGAAC
>NW_027455508.1:0-15000 GCF_040206685.1 Ascaphus truei
AGAAGGGACCCAGGAACCTGGGAGACAATTTAGGGGTTGGGGCCTTCAGTTTGATATTTTTAGAAGAAAGCCAGACCTTCTCTCTGGGTACAAACTTATGAGACTCCTGACGAAGGCGATCTGCCTGTCTCTTCTGTCTCAGGACAGATTCCTGTAAAGCTGTTTGAATCTTCCTCCATGGCTCCTGTAACGTGGTCACCCTAACATCTGCTGCAGGCACTCCCGAGATGGATGAATGCATAGGTACGCGGGTAGGATGAAATCCACAGTTTACAAAAAACGGTGATTCTTGAGTGGACTCATTCTTGAGAGAGTTAATGGCAAATTCAGCCCAAGGAAGTAATTTTGCCCAATTATCCTGAGTGTCGGAAGAAAAACAACGCAAATACTGTTTGAGGGACTGGTTCATGCGTTCAGTCTGCCCATTAGTTTGGGGGTGATAGCCTGAGGAAAAAAGGAGAGTAATGCCCAGCCTCTGGGAAAATGTGCGCCAGAACTTTGAAACAAATTGAGTACCACGGTCCGAGACAATGGACAGTGGAACGCCATGAATACGGAAAATCTCCTTTACAAAGATATAAGCCAGAGTACTGGAATTGGGTAAATCCTTGAGGGGAACAAAATGAGCTTGCTTGGAGAATCTGTCGATGACCACTAGGATAGTAGTCATACCGTTAGAAGGGGGAAGATCCACGATGAAGTCCATGGCAATGTGACTCCAAGAACGGTCCGGGACCGGGAGAGGTTGGAGTAGACCAGAAGGCTTTTGACAGACTGATTTATTTTGGGCACAGACTGGGGAAGAGGAGGTGAAACTTCGAATGTCCTTTACCATATTGGGCCACCAAAAAGTTCGCCGGATCAGATCCAAAGTTTTCTTAAAGCCAGGATGGCCGGCAGATCTGGAGGAGTGACCCCATTCGAGAATTTTAAGATGGAAACGTGGGGGTGCGTAAAGACGTCCATCAGGAACCTCTAGTCCTTCGGGGACCTGTGATTGAGACTCCAAAATTTTATCCAAAATGTCAAAGGAAGCGGCAGAGATAAACAATCGGGGGGAAAGGATACTCTCCGGGACGTCCTGCAACTTCTCCTCAGTGTTGAACTGACGAGACAATGCATCAGTTTTTATATTCTTTGTCCCAAGAATATAAGAGATGATAAAGATAAACCTTGAGAAGAACAACGCCCAACGGGCCTGACAGGGACCAAGGCAACGGGCACCCTCAATGTAAGAAAGATTTTTGTGGTCCGTGAGGATCAGAATGCGTTCCTTGGTTCCTTCAAGAAGGTGTCTCCAGTCTTGTAATGCCATGTTGATGGCCAACAACTCCCTATTCCCCACGTCGTAATTTATTTCTGCCGAAGAGAATTTCTTGGAGAAAAACCCGCAGGGGTGGAGTTTATCTCCGGTGGTGGTTCTTTGTGAGAGAACCGCACCAGCTCCCACGTCACAAGCGTCGACTTCTAGGATAAAGGGGAGGGTGGAGACAGGATGTCGTAAAATGGGGGCCGAAACAAAGGTTCTTTTGAGAGACTCAAAAGCATGACTAGCCTCTGACGGCCAAGAGGAAGGATCGGCCCCTTTTTTGGTAAGGGCCATAATGGGTGCTACCAAGGTAGAAAAACCAGCAATACATTTTCTATAATAGTTTGCGAAGCCCAGGAAATGTTGCATCGCCTTCAAAGAGTTGGGTTGTGGCCAATAGATTTGAACTTCTCCGGATCCATGGTGAACCCCTGGTCCGAGACAATGTCCCAGGAAAGTGGTTGAGGATTGATGGAAGACACACTTCTCCATCTTGGCGTAGAGCCTGTTGGCACGTAGACGAGAGAGCACCATTTTGGTATGGAGAATGTGTTCTTCGAGGGTTTTGGAAAAGATGAGGATATCATCCAAGTAGATAATCACAAATAAGTTCAATAGATCACGGAAAACTTAATTCATAAAGTCTTGGAAGACTGCAGGTGCATTGCACAACCCAAAAGGCATCACCATGTACTCATAGTGACCACTGCGCGTGTTGAACGCGGTCTTCCACTCGTTGCCACTGCGGATGCGAATAAGGTTATAGGCCCCCAGTAAATCAAGTTTAGAAAAGATCGTGGAGCCTTGCAACCTACCAAAGAGCTCGGGAATTAGGGGCAAAGGGTAGCGATTCTTGATGATAATCTTATTTAGCCTGCGGAAATCGATGCAGAGGCGAAGTGCTCCAGCTTTTTTTTTCACAAAAAAAAATCCTGCTACGGCGGGGGAGGGTGATTTCTGGATAAAGCCTCTCTGAAGGTTCTCCGTGATATACTCAGCCATGGCTTCCGTCTCGGGCAAAGATAGGGGATACAACCTGGCTTTGGGGAAAGGGGCTCCCGGAATCAAGTCAATCGGGCAGTCGAAAGGGCGATAGGGAGGAAGCTCCTCGGATTTAGTCTTACTGAAGACTTCCAAGAACTCCAAGTAAACCTCCGGTAGGGTGGCCTCTTGCGGGGGGAGGTCTCCAAGACGGCCAGTAACGTGGGGGAAGGAGGAAGCAACTGCACATGGGAAGATCTCCATCGGATGGGAGACTTAGCAGTCCAATCGATAATGGGGTTGTGGAGTTGTGACCACGGTAGGCCCAGAATGAGTTGAACCAAAGGGGAATGGATGACATCAAAAGTAATGAATTCCAAATGTCCATCCTTCATAGAAAGTTCGATGGGAAGTGTCTCCAAGGAAATAAAGGCTGGCTGGAGAGGTCGACCATCAATAGCCTCCAACCCGACCGGAATGGCTTTCTCCTGGAGAGGGATGTTGTTCTGAATTGCAAAAGCATGGTTCATGAAATTCCCTCCGGATCCGGAATTGAGGAAGGCCAGAGCAGGGATTTGGAGGCTGATGTACTTAAGGAGGACAGGGAGTAAGAGGCGCTTGGGAAACTCCTGTGCGGGAGAGGGGAAGGAAGAGATTGTACCCAGTGAAATCCCCTCATATCGCACTGGGTGCTGGCGTTTCCCGGCCTCAAGGGACAATGCGGCAAAATGTGCCCGGGAGATCCGCAATAAAAGCACAGGCCCTCATTCCTCCGACGAAGTCGTTCAGTAGACGAAAGTCGATGGCTGCCCAGTTGCATGGGTTCCGGAGCATCCAATGCCGGTAAGACAGGAGCAGGATATCTGGAAGCAGAAGGCATAAAGACAGCAGTACGAGGACGTTGACGTTCGGCCCGCCTTTCCAGAAGTCGTTGATCCACCCTGATGCATAAAGCGATCAGGGCCTCCAATGAAGATGGCCTCTCACGAGTTACCAGTTCGTCCTTGAAGAACTCAGATAGCCCTTGCCAGAAGGCCGCGGAGAGTGTACCATCGTTCCAATCAGTCTCAGCCGCGATTGTCCGGAATTCCAGAGCGTATCATGCCACAGATTTCCGACCCTGTGAAATGTGGAACAAGGAGAAGCAGCCATATCCCTACGTCCAGGGGTATAAAAAACTAAACGAAACTCTCTCTTAAAGTTGGGAAAGCTGTAAATGAGTTCAGGTCTTAGCTCCCAGATTGGTGAAGCCCAGGCCAAAGCGTCCCTGGTGAGGAGGGAGAAGATGTAAGCTACCTTGGTTCGATACGTGGGGAAGCGAGAAGGTGACAGTTCGAATTGAATCTCGCACTGGTTTAAAAACCCACAGCATGCAAGCGGGTCTCCGGCATATTTACTAGGCGTAGGGATCCGCAACTCTGAAGTGCCTGCTCCCTCTCGGGAAACAGTGGGAGGAATAGCGGAACTGGAGGCGTTAACCTGGGGCATTTGAGAGGTTAAAGTAGCAACCTGTTGGTTAAGTGCGGTAACCTGATTGTCCAGAAAGGTGAAATGTTTGGAGATAGTGGTCAGGGTATCTTCCACCTCAGGGGGGGTCTGGGTCTGATGTGCTCTGCATAATGTAACGCTCGGCCTGCCTACAAGCCAGCCAAGACCCCGGGACTGAGGTGGAAAGGACAAATACCACACACCTAACAGTAAACGGGGGCGCGGCCAGAGTGTGGAAGTAGCGTAGCTGATCCGGGGAACATAAATAGAAGTAGTTCGGTACTTGCCAAATCCAACGCAGAAGAGTTGGGTATGTAAGCCAATGGGCACGGAGTAGAGAAGGGAGCGTGGTAGAGTGTCCGTAAGCCTGGGTCGAGGGGAGGAGAGAGCTGCGTCGTTGAGGGTCCATTTGCCGAGTCCAAGGGGTATAGAAGACAGCGTGGTAGAGTGTCCAATAGCCAAGTCCGAGGGGTCCAGAAAGCAGCGTGGTCAAAGTCCAAAACCAAGGTCGAAATCCAGGGAGGTCAGCAGAGAATCCAGGGACAGGAACAGGGACTGAAAAACAAGAGAGCCAAGCAGAAGCAGACAGCACCAAGATACAGTAGCTATGCAGAGCACTGAGAGAATGGGGTGACTAGACTAAATAGTGGGCTGGGACCTATCAGAGGAAAGGGAGGAGCGGAGGTGCGGTCCAGGGGTTAACCCTGATATGAGAGAGAAGCCTGGGGACGGACCTGGTCGAGCTGGGGCTGGGGAGCGCGCCAGTGCGCATGCCTGCAAGGAGGAGGCGGGACCAGGCTCAGGACACCAGATAAGAGAGGCTTGGTTCCGCGCGCGCCTGTAAGGATGATGCGCGCGACCCGGAAGAGAGCAGCCGCGGGCGTGACGCCGATGGCAGGGAACGCTGCCGGGGTTTCGGGGCAGCGGAAGAGCAAGGTAAGGGGACGCCGGGAGCGGGAGTCCCTGCAGCGCGAGACCTTACAGTCCTTCTCTGTTGTTGGCACTTGGTCCGACGAAAGTCCAGGAAATACCTCTGGAATCTAATGTCCTGGACAGGGCAGCTCTGCTTCCTCCTGGCTGGGGAGAAGTCACTCTGTCTCCCCGTTCTCTGGGGAAAGCAGTCTCTCTCTCTCTCCCTCTCTGGGGAAAGCAATCTCTTTCTCTCCCTCTCTGGGGAAAGCAATCTCTCTGTGTGTGCCGCTCTCTGTATGCCTTTAACACTCACTCAGGAGACTAGGCTGACTATCTGCTTTGCTGCACCTGCAACAAGCCTCTCCAGGGGAGGTTAACTCCCTGTAGGCTGGAAAGCACACTAGCTGCACCATTCCAGCCCATACAGAGACAGTAACTGTATCACAGTATATTTATTTATTTATTTATAAAATGTTTTACCGGGAAGAAATACATTGAGAGTTACCTCTCGTTTTCAAGTATGTCCAGTAAGTACGTTCCAGCTAAAAGTATGCGGGTTATCAGGAAATCAATGAATATTAGTGAAAAGTAATTCAGTAGTTATTGACAAGGAAAAGGTTAACGACAGAAGCTGGTCAATAATTTGGATTCTTATTTAACTCTCCGCTATACACAGTTTTGGTTAAACATAGTTTCTTAAAATTTCCGTTTACTCTACAATAGTAACAAAATATGTGGTTTTTTTAAAACTTTTTGGAAGGTTAAAACTGTATAATTAATGAAAATCACATGTTCTGCATGTCGTGTAGAGTTTTTCTCAAAACTTATTGGATGAACATCTATTAACTACCATCCAATGAACAATCACAGCATGTCTCACATGTATCGACCCATGTATCCAAAAAATCAAAGATAGGAAGTCAGGCAAATAATACTTGCATGCAGAACCAGAGAGCCTCACACAAACCTTCTGATTGACATAGTCTCCCGCAGACCTACTGCCCGACAAGCATTTAGAGATCTGATCATCTACAAAATATACACTACTGTTGTGTGATCTTAGAGATCAGCAAGTCTGGTTTATTGGAATCGGATGTAACCTAGGCTCGGTAATCTGAACAAACTTTTATCAGAGGTTTGAATCTATGCGCTGGATCTCAAGATCCCCCTTCCATATAAAAACTCCTCAATAATTTTCCCTGCTGCCATTTGGCTTCAGCATTAGCAGAGGAAGGAAGGGAGACGGCAGAGAATGGCATGCATTAAATAATAATATAATAATAATGTCATTATATATC
The DNA here is from genome assembly GCF_040206685.1 of Ascaphus truei. Classification (NCBI taxonomy): domain Eukaryota; kingdom Metazoa; phylum Chordata; class Amphibia; order Anura; family Ascaphidae; genus Ascaphus; species Ascaphus truei. The sequence goes on from NW_027455508.1 coordinate 5,989, forward strand.
AAATATAATAATTCATTAGACTAAATCGAATACTGGAATAGTATTAGACTTTCAGCACATAAATGTTTCCCAGGTTGGGGAAACACAAAAAATTCCTGTGTAAACACAGTTTATGTATGTAATAAAGGATATAGAGAATTAAATAAGTCTCCGAGTATATTACTCAGGCTACCGGGTGGTAGCACAACTCCCAATGTATGCGGGGGCCTGCGGGGGACATTTGGGTTATGAGAAAACGCTGCTCAGAGAGACGGGGAGGAGGAAAAGCGCTGCTCAGGGAGCTGGAGGCGGGGTAATCTCCTGTAGCAACATGAACCTGCTTCCGGCTTCTTCTTTTTTTTTCTCCTTCAGCGCGAGCGGAAAAATTCAGCGCGAGTGGGGGAATTTAAACAGCAGCACATGCGCTGCTTGGGCCAATCGCCAAGGCAATTTCGAGTCGTCCACGGCGACTGGGCGACTGGGTTTGTCAAACACTGTATAAATATATATATCTATATATATATATCTATATATATAGATATATATATATACACACACCGTATACACACACAGGGGCAGGGGCAAGAAAGTTTGTGAACTTCCTATATATAGGAAAGAATAAAGTGCTTGCTACGTGGTGTGATATCATTTGAACAGGTAATTTAATACATCAAAAGTGGTACAATATACACTCACATGTTCATAGGTAAGAGGTATGGGAGAGAATAATTGATACCGCCCAGGAATACAAGATGCAAAAGCACATAAAATACACCTGCTCATCTCAAACTGCAATAGAGAATATCATGCACGAGACTAAAATGTCCAGATAATACCTGGAAACTATTTAGAAAGGTAGCATAAGATCATACAGTGGCGGCCACCTTTATCCTAGTGCGGCCGTATCGGCGCAACTCTGAAAACCGTGGGCAGATGCATTATTTGTTGCAGTATGTTCCGGTATTTTAGCCGCGGCTGCTTTTTCCTAATGCATTTTATTAGCGCTGTCTCGGCATGAATGCGGCATGAACGCGGTGAAGTGCGTGGCATTCGGAAAAAATCCCCGGGAAAAATCGGAGATGTTGGAGAATAAAAGGGGCCGCGGCTGTAGCAACATGATCAGTGCTTCTTGTTGAACCAAAAATAGTTTATGTAGAATAATAACTTGCAAAGTTGCGAAATCAGTTAACAGCCTATCAGTAATAGAGAATTGCAACTGTTAACACAGGAAATTCTGAAAGGATGTACCACACCTTAGACATACAGGATGGGCGTCAGTTTTGACATAAGGATTCAGATCAGATTACAGTGTACTGTCACGGTGCCAAAACCTACGTAAAGTAACTCTCGAAAGGGCAGTAGGAAAGAGAATATTGCTGCAGTGAAAAGAGAGCATCAGAAGCCAAAAGGGTTTGCAGACTCTGGTGCACTGAAGTGTACAAAAAAATGTGTTTGATGTAGGAAACTCAAATAACAATATTCATACATCTGATATCACAGTAAATTAACGTGAGAAAATTCCTTCAAAATCTTAAGTAACAATTGCATCATCTTGATGCATCTCTGCCCTATAACTTAAAGTATACTTGTCAATGCTTCAACATTTTTTCAGTCTTATCCCAGAAGCATAAATGGATTTATTTTGACAAATTAACTTAATAATAATAATAATAATAATAGTAAAGGGAAAGGGAGGAGGATGGGGAAGTGGACTCTCGCTACAGCTCAATTTAACAGTATAAATGCATGGTGACAAAGGGGGGTGCATAGGGGGAATGAGTAGACAATAGAAAATCAGGGAAAGGAAACACCCTTTAACTTGCACTCAGTGTCTAAGTAGATATGATTATTAGAGTTAATACTTATTATTTTAATATAGAAATTTAAAAAAAAGGGGGGTGATATCATGAACATTTAGTCTAGATCATATACATACAATTAGAACAACAGACACAAACATATATACAAACACAAACTGGAAGGGGACCTAGTGAGCAGCCCTTTAGGTAGGAAGTACACCCCATAACAGGGCCTGAACCTCGGGAAGTACGGGGCCCCCGAGGCTGAAATAAACGCGGTTCACCTCAGAAGACACCCTGCTCCTGCACACTAGTATCAAAACCCAAATAAACTATAAAAAATGTTTTTACCATAGTGGCTATCCGCTATGGCAATGAAGATGCTTTAATGTAATTTTTACTAATAGTGTACGGTAGCAGGGGGGTCTCCTGAGCTAAACTGCATTGATTTCAGCCTCGGGGACCGCCCTGCTTCCCGAGTTTAAGGCCCCGGTATGGGTGCTGGTATCTCCTCCAGTATTTAAATCCCCTGGTCAGGTGACGCGGACTATTTAAAAATGGAGGCGATACCGGCACCCGATACCCCATACCAGGGCCTGTAACTGAAGAAGCAGGAGGTCCCTGAGGAAGAAAACAAAGCGGTTCAGATCAGGAGACCCTCTGCTCCCATACACTAGTATTAAAATTTACATTAAAGCAAGTTCATTACCTTAGCGGCTAGCCGCTGAGGCAATGATTCGGTTAAGGCACAAAAGCAGGTTTATTGGGGGCAGAGGGGGTGAGTACTTGGCCCAGGGTTGGTGGTTAGGCCTACCGGCAAGGTTGTGGGAGGAGTTAACCCCTTCATTACCAGCGATGGTTACCGCTATGGTAATGAAGGGGTTAGCACCCCACCCCTGTGACCAACCCTTGTAGGCCTAACCACTCACCCTGGGCCAAGTACCCACTTTACTCACCCCCTCTATCCCCAATAAACATTACAATACCTACTACCCACTAATACACAACCCACCCACCCACTGTACCCCCAACAATCCCTTCCGCCCCTAACACATACAGTACAGTAATGGGCAAAATTACTATTATCCAGATATGGATAATAGTGCATTTGCCCATTTAAAATAAAACATAAGCCAGCAGCATAAAGTAAATAAAACTTGCACTTATGCCTGCCAACCTGCCAGGGTGAAGGGCGTCCTCATCCTCATCACCGTCCAAGTCCTCCGCTGATAGTAACAATACAAGAAAAAATACAATCTAATGGCCTTTAACCCTCTAATCACCTTAACGGTTAGTAGCGAGTATAGTAATTAAGGGGTTAACCCACCCTCCCCTGCTACCCACCCGGGAGGCCTAACCACCCTACCCAGGGACACTACCACCACCCTCCATCCCCGCTACCCATTGATTGACACAGTGTTAAAGCATGCCCATATAATATGGGCATGCTTTGCCACTATAGCAATAAATGGGGAAGCTAAAAAAGCACAGGCACAAAATAAAACACATTACATAGAAAAAAACAACATTACAAATGCCAAGAAAACAATTGATTGGATTGGTACAGTGGTACATCATGCCCATAAAATATGGGCATATGATGGGTTATACACAATTTAGCGCTATTTCAATAGGATTTAGTGTAGATTAACAAATTAATGTCCCAGTTATAAATTTACACCTTTACGTGTTAGAAGTCCTGCAGCCTGGATGACTCACGGATTGTCCAAAATCCTTTATGTCGCTATGTTGAAGAAAAGTCCTCCTTGGCGCTGGTCCTCAGTGTGGTGAGTTCAATAGTGATGGGAAAAAAACAAAATATAATGGTGTGAACTTCTACACAACTACTTAATACTATAACACAACTAGTGTGTGTATTTAATAAAACTGCATCATGATACACAATATAACAGGATCTATGTATCCAGTGAAACCCTTCCACAAATATTAGTGAAATTAAGTGCAAACTTTAGTCATTGGATGGATAGAATTACACATGCATTACTTAATATAAAGTATTAATTAATATGCTTAAGGTTAACAATTACTGAGATATGTTAGCTTAGAACTGATAAATACTTAGCTCCTAAGGGAAATGGATGAATGCCCTTTGATGATTGGCATAGGTGATGAGGATAAGTACAGCCTTCATCATTGCAGGGGTAAGTGCAAGTTTTATTTACTTTATGTTGGCTGATGTTTTATTTTTAAATGGGCAAATGCACTATTATCCATATCTGGATAATAGTAATTTTGTCCATCATTGTATTAAGTTTAGATTACCATTTATATATTTGTTAGTGCATCCTTATCGTGTTGTATTTTGTCCATTATTGTACTGCATGTATTGGGTGTAAGGGGGGGGGGGGTGATTTATTTGAATGTATTGCACATTTTTTTATGCACAGGATTGATACTGCAGGCCAGCGGGGAACACCTGGAGGCCCCTGGACACCCGCGAACACCCACGAGGACCACACAGAGACCCTGGCCGGCCTCTGGTATCAATCCTGTGCAGAAAAAAAAATGCTTTTATGCATCTCTCAATCTTTGTAGCACCAGCTTGTGCTAAAACATTGAGATATTTTATAGGCCGATAAACTTATCACTGCTTTGTGAATAGATATTACTGGCAAAAAAAAGAAGAGCTTTTGCCTTTTTTTGCCTATTGGATGACTTTTATGCCTCTGGCTGCTAATGGGTGTTAAAAAGCCATTATAGCGTGATACTGCAGTGTTATCACTGCTTTGTGAATAGCAGATCAGGCAGTTTAAAGGCATTTATCTGCCATTAAACCACTTATCACCACTTTGTGAATAGGCCCAAGTGTCTTTATTCACTCCTTCTCCCTTAAGATATTTGACAAAGGTCTATACAACTAATTTTTTTAAAGTTTTTTTTTCTTTTTGATGTTTGTTATTACATATTTGGAAAATATTTAACATAAAAAAGAAATTAGGATTAATTGAAAGTGAGCAAAATATTAAAAATAATATTTGTAGGCCAAGAAAATATTTACTGAAGACATTACCTGTCTACTGCAATAGTTCCACACTTAACTAGCTACAGATGAAGTCTCTGGTTCAGAACTGCTCTCCACGGAGGCTCCGTGGGCAGTCCGCATGTAGGGGAATGTGTGCCTCCCCACCCCCGTGGCACGCGTTCACACGCTACTGCTTGTAAAAAGCCGGGTGATGCGCATGCACGCTTTAAGTGCGCGTGGAGCCGCGAGGAGAGTGAGATGGAACCGGAGATTTCATCTGTAGGTAACAAAGCTAAGAGATTGTCATTGGCCAGTCTACCAGTACCTTTCTGTAGGTTTGGGCAAGATGAAGCTAGGAAAGAAGGCACACTATAATATTCATCTTGTATAAAAATGTATTTATTGAACAAGTCCAACGTAACTTCTCATGTGTCACAGAACACAGTCCTGGGTCTGATAAGCCATGAACACAGTCCTTAAAATGCACTATGGTAAAGAGGGTGAGGATTATTAATTCTGTGGCTGGACTAGAGAAGTCCCTTACTGCTAAGGCAGAAGACTAGCGTCCTGAGGTCCCTTCTATTCACAAGTTCTCTGTATGCCCAGACCTCCCAATAAGCAGTGACTTGGACCTGATGACTTAACCACCAGGTTTGGGCAGGGCATTCAACAGATTTTTTTTGTGACCCAGAACAGATCTAAAAGAATAGGGCCCCCCAAATGTTACGACATAATTATACGTTGGTTTGCATTGCCTTGTCGTGTATTTGTCCGTCCCCCCCCGCATCATCAGCCTCATGCTTTTCTCTCCTTAATCCTTTAGTGTTTTGCTCACACCCTTTATGCCTTCTCATCTATACCTCATGTCTCCTTGTCCCTCCCTGTAATGTATTTCTCTTCTTTTCCCCTCATGTCTTTCACGTTTTTCCACAATGTGTTTTTCTTCTGTCATTCCTATGTTTCTCCATTTCTTTCCCCCTAATCTTTCCCCAGAATGTCCTCACTCCTCTTCCCCTGCGTCTTTGCCCCAGAATAATTTTATTTCTCCTCCCCAAGCATGTTTTTCTGTCTCCTCCCCTCAGCATGTCTCTCTCCTCCCCCAAGTATGTCTCTCTCCCCCTCCCCCAGCATGTCTCTCTCCTCCTCCCACCGTCTCTCCTCCTCCCCCAGCATGTCTCTCTCCTTCCCCACATGTCTCTCTTCCATCCCCCAGCATGTCTATCTCCTCCCCCCACCATGTCTCTCTTCCATCCCCCAGCATGTCTCTCTCCTCCCTCCCCCTGCATTTCTGTCTCCTCCCTCTCCCAGCATGTCTTTCTCTTCCCTCCTCTAGCACATCTCTCTCCTCCCGTCCAGCATGTCTCTCTCCCCTCCCCCAAGTATGTCTCTCTCCCCCTTCCCTCAGCACGTCTCTCTCCTCCCTCCCCACAGTATTTCTCTCTCCTCCATCCCCCCAGCATTTTTCTCTCCTCAATCGCCCCAGAATGTCTCTCTCTCCTCCCTCCCACCCAGTATGTCTCTCTCCTCCCTCCAAAACATGTCTCTTTCCCCGCCCCAGTATGTCTCTCCTCCCCCATCACTCTCCTCCCCCCATAGCATGTCTCTCCGTACCCCCTTGTCCATTTCTTTTCCCTCTTATGTATTTTGTTCTCCTTAATTTTCTCTCTTAATTTCACATGTTCCCCTTTCATGTCTATCTTTCCCCCCCTGATCTGGCCCTTCCCTCTCACCTTTCTCAGCTGCAGGCTCATCCCTGAACTGCTCTCCTCCTTAAGTCTCTGCCAACTCCCATGCTCTGCAGAAGGGATTCCCCTCTCTCTGTGCTTCCTGCAGTTTAAGACTAACAAGAGCTCTCCTATAAACTGCATAACTATATTTAACGTCTAACCATAACTGAACTGAAATATCTTATATTCCATATATTCCAGGGGTAGGGCCCGGCTAGAAGTTGGGCACAACTTCTGTATTCGCATGCGGGACTGCGTGGCACTGGAGCCCCCCTCACCCCCCCAAGGTACAAAAAATTGTGTGTGTGTGTGTGTGTATATGTATTGGGGAGGAGGGGGGCAAGTGTGTATATATTTGTGGGGAGGGGGACAAGTGTGTGTGTGTATTGTTGGGAAGGGGACAAGTGTGTGTATTTTGGGGGAGGGGGCAAGTGTGTATATATTTGTGGGGGATGGGGACAAGTGTGTGTGTATTGTGGGGAGGGGAACAAGTGTGTGTATATTTGTGGTGGAGGGCGACAAGTGCGTGTATTTTGGGGGAGGGGGCAAGTGTGCGTGCATTGTGGGGGAGTTTAACTCACTTTCAAAATCACTCTCATAAGAAGCCAAATTGGCGAAACGCTGTCGGGGTGCTGCCGGCTCCTCACCTCACACAGACCTCTCCCGATCTCAAGGCTTCGGATGTGCAGCACAAGCAGCTGTGTTCTTTTTCTCCTCACAGGTTGTTCAGACGCGGGTTATGGTCGCATACACTGGCGACACACTTTATTAGAGCTCGGCTAGTCCCACGAATTCGGGTATACCCGGGTGTATTGAGGTTTGTGACTGTTTTCTGCCCGAGTGCATTGAGGTATTTTCTAGGCAGGGATTGAAGCATTTTATTCCCGCTGGCTGCAATACTGCACAGTATATATATATATACTGCATTACAATTCATGAATTTATGCCATCTGGTAGACACGCGAAGCATTGCAGCCTATTAAATCCTAATCATTATCATTTAACAGATCAGCCGCCCGTCAGTCAGGCATGAACCCAGGCTGGGAAGGCAAATGCAACGGGGCTTGTCAGAGGTGAGGAGCGGCGCATTCCAGGTATCTGCCAGGTACATACTGGGTATTTGCTCGAATAAAGTGTGTCGGTGCAGTATGCGCTTTAGGCTGCTCTTATAGTGGGGGTGTCTACGTGCACGCACGTTCGCGACTATTCTATGCTTCCTATTGCTTCGTCCATAGTGCAGGCTACGGCGCGAGCTGTGTAGCTCACGCCGAAACAAACACTAGGATGGCAATGTAGCAGTGCATAGTGCGTGCGCACTAGCGTGTGCACATGCACTTCAGGAAGAGCAGCGCTTCGCAGTACAAACAGGTTTGTTTTCCAAGCCCGACTTCGGGGAGGAGGAGGCAGAAGCTAGCGCGTCCTACTATGGACAAAGCCTTATTGAAGGTAGCATAGTACTGGCGGCGATTAAGCGCGTCGTCACTGCTGCAGTTTGGAGAGACAAGTGAATTTGTCTGTCCAGGCAGCAGTTGTGTGATGTCAGCATCATGTGAGCTGGTTCAGCCAATTAGGGTGAACCAGCTCAGTGATGGGTCCGGGGTGCAGTCGTCACGCCCCCGCCATGACTCTGATCGCCTTCCCAATCTCCTGCAGCCAAGTGCACAGATCTCTGTGGCTGCAGCGTGCGCCCGCGCCGTCACCATGAGCAGCGCGGCTTTACTTGGAACTTGGATCCTGCTCTGCCTCTTCACATTGGCTTGGGTGACGGCAGCAGCGCTCGCTATGGCGTGCGCTGCAGGAACAAGAACTCCCCTTCGATGGGGCCAGGCCCACTAGCTACCTTCGCACGCAATTTGAAGCCGTGTTGCACGACGAGATTTTCAGAAGACAAGAAAATTGTGTTTACAACTAGCAACAGCGTCACGTGGGTCCGTGACAACCAAATGATAGAGCAGAGTTTCTCAAGCCAATCATAGAGAAGAAAATAGCAGCCAATCAGAGCGCAGAAGAGGATGTTATGTCCTGGCCATGCCCCCTCGACGCACGTCCCGTCGCAGAGATTCATTGAGTGGTGAGACCGCAGATCGCGGCTTTCACACGTGCACCCCACCAGGCGTGCGTTAAACAGAGAGTACTGGGGCCATAGCCAAAGTGATTGCGCTGCTGCTGCCGCCCTGAACGATTATCTGTCAGCCGGACAATTGATGTGATTGCCGCTGTGCTCCGTCCGGGCTCCGTGGCGTCCTCACTTAGCGACTGAACTCCTGCTGCAGCCACAAGCCTCTAAGGATGATTGGATGAGTATCAGCCACACTGCTTGTATACTTATCTCTATTGGGACATACCTTGTTTTATGAACACTTCTGCCTCTTAACACACCCACACCAGTATCCATGACTGATATTATAGCTGTACTTGCGGTTACATCTGCAGGACTTAAGGATGAGGGCTTTGCTAAGCAGTATTCCGCTCATGCCTCTCAGCTGAGTATTTACCATGCATAGCCCTTTGCAGTTATTTCACT
>NW_027455508.1:20000-35637 GCF_040206685.1 Ascaphus truei
TGATAGCAATCTCTTGTGCCCCCCCTAGACCCAACAAGCAAAGGATATATAGCATCATTTTCCTTCTGAGGTGTCCTCGTTGGGAGCTGGAACCTTCTTGCAATGAGAGGCGTGTATCCATGTGTTCTTGCCAGCTAGCTTGACTGATGTCGCTGTGGTCAACAGAACTTGGAAAGGACCATCATATCTGGGCTCTAGGGAATGTTTCCTTACAAATTTCTTCACAAGCACCCAGTCTCCGGGCACGAGTTTATGAGTCCCGGTATCTAGATCTGGATCTGGAATAGAAGAAAACACTCGACCACGCATATTGGTTAGTCCTTGCGCTAGGGCAGATACATATTTCGTCAAAACATCAGACTGCATCTGTAACTGCTGTGGGTAGTAACAACCAAGTTTGGGGGCAGTACCAAACAGTATCTTAAATGGGGATAGAGCATATTCCCCTCGTGGGGTATATCTATATCGAATACTGAACAAAGCAATGGGTAGACTATCTGTCCAGGGCATATTTGTTTCCTGGGCCATTTTCAACATTCTAGTTTTCAGTGTGCCATTCATTCTTTCTACCTTTCCGCTACTCTGGGGATGGTATGGGGTGGGGAAAGCAAGGGTGGTCCCTAGCGCGGACCAAATTTCTTTAGCTAACGTAGCAGTGAAAGCGGGGCCTTGCAAGGTGTTTCTGCGGTGGTTTTTCCACACATCCTGGGTTACACTTTGCACAAATTGTACATAATTTGCAGAAATTACTAGTCATTGGGGTAATTCCAGGCGCCACATACAGTAGTATTTGTCGATCAGTGCATTCATAAGAGTCTTCGAGAGATGTGCTGCTCCATGTGCCCATTGTACCACAGCAGGATACAGTGCCCGTGGCAGACAAAGTTTCTTTTTGTACTCATAAATTCCTTCTTGGGGCGATGCACCTCTTTTCTTCCAGCTTTCCTTTTCTTCCTTTGTTGCAGATTCTTGCAACTTCTTCAGATATTCTCGATTCACTGGGAGGTTCTGCATTAACGGAACCATCCTTGTCGTGTCCACTTGATCTTCCACTTCTCGTATCCCGCTGGCAGCTTGTTTTGCCGCAGCATCCGCCAGATGATTTCCTCTGGCTTCTTCTGTGTTCAGTTTCCCATGGGCTTTTACCTTTAGGATGGCCACATGGCTTGGAAGGAGTAGGGCGTCCATCAGAGCTTGTATGGCTGAGCTGTGTTTCACTGGTGTTCCTGCTGCTGTCAGAAATCCCCTGGTTTGCCAAATGACGCCAAAATCGTGTGCTACTCCAAAGGCACATCTAGAGTCAGTGTAGATATTCGCTGTTTGTCCTTCTGCCAGTTTACACGCTGCAGTGAGAGCTTGTAGTTCAGCCTCTTGTGCGGATGCTGTTGACGGTAGTGTGCTTGCCAGTAGGACCACAGAGTCTGTGGTGACAGCATAACCCGTATAGTAGGTGCCTTGTTGATCAGCATATCGAGAACCATCCACAAACAGGATTAGATCTGGGTTCTGTATCGGCGTTTCACTCACCGTGGGCAGATGAGCAGTTTCTAGCTTCATGAGTTCGAAGCAATCATAGGGTAGGTCGACTCCAGCTGTGCTTTATTCTTGTTCGTGTCCCTGCACATCTCCCCCCTCGGGAAGTGGAAGAAGAGTGGAGGGGTTAAGCACTTGGCACCGGAGAAGGGTGTGTGAGGATTCAGGGATCGCGGCACCCGCGCCCTGGTGCCTCCTCACCTTCATTAACCCCCGCTGCCGTGGCGCGCGCCCCTCGCTGGCGTCACTTACCTCCGGCGGCTCTGGGGGTTCCCCGCCGTCCTCTGCGTTCTCGCGCTCCTGCGGGACCTTCCCTCTCTCATGCGACTGCTACCGCTTACGAGCGCGCGCCCATCTCTGTTACAGAGCACGCGCAGGACTCTTTTAATTTATTCACTACTCCTGCAGTGAGGCTCCGCCCCCAACACATACACAAGGATCAATCAGGCATAAATACCACTCACCTGTATCCTCCTTTGGACAGCCTATCCAGGACAGCTCCATGCACTCCTCCAGGCCTGCCTCCTCTTCCTATTGGTCAGCCACGCTTTATATTGCCTGTCCTGTCATTCAGTCATTGCTCGACATAGTTTCCACTAGGATCACTATTCTGGCATTCTCTCTCTCATTCACTCAGGTTACGACTTGGCTTGGCGGACGTCTTTCTCTGGCTCTCGACCCCTTGCTTGGACAAACGACCTTCCGGAATTCTCCTATCCCTGACCTTGGCTAAAACGGCAATGACGACGGCACTTCTACACCGGTACCGGCAAGTATTGCTAGCTAAACGTCACCTGGCCTGGCAGCGCCAAAATCACCACACTCCGGACACGCTCCTTTTGCTGCGGGTGCGTGTCCATATACGTTCCTCACCTCAGTAGAAGGGACGGGTCTGGTCTGCGGGCAGTACCGGCGTAACATTATGTCGAGCCCACAAGACGCAGACCAGACTGATGTGGACTCTATGATGACGGCCATGTACCAACAGATCCAGGCCTTAACGGATCAAGTGACTCTCCTCTCCCAACAGGTACAGGACCGTACTCTACAGGCTCCACCTGCGGCTGCGTCGCCGGCGCAGTCTGACTTAACTTTCACTTCATCCTCAGTTCCGAAGATTCCGGCTCCGAGGCCTTACGCAGGGGACCCCCACGCCTGTCGTGGTTTTCTCAACCAGTGTGAGATCCAGTTCGAGATGGCTCCGCAGTTGTATACCACTGGCCGGAAAAAGGTAGCCTACGTATATAGTCTTCTCACAGGTAACGCATTGGCGTGGGCCTCCCCGATCTGGGAATTACGCCCTGATATTACCCGAGATTACGCGGCCTTCAGACGAGAATTCCGACAGGTCTTCTACACCCCTGCACGTCAAGAGACTGCTTCTGATTCCCTGCTGGAGCTTACACAGGGACGTCGGCCTGTGTCTCAATACGCCTTGGAATTCAGAACCATAGCAGCTGAGACTCATTGGGGTCAGGAGGCTTTAGTCTCCGTCTTCTGGAGAGGTCTATCGGATTCCCTGAAGGATGAACTTGCTTCTCACCCCAGGCCAGGACTACTGGAGGATCTCATCTCCCTGGCCAATCGTATGGATCAGCGCCTCCAGGTACGCCGCGCTCAGCGTCAGCATTCCCGGTCTACGCCTTTCCGTGCTTCCTTTTCCAGGTTCTCTGCTACCCCGAGACCCGTGTTCTCTCCGCTGCCGGCGCTGAAGGCCCCAGAGCCGATGCAACTCGGGGTCCAGCAACCTCGGACACCATTACTTCAACTTCGCTCTACTGGAGAGTTGTGCCATCATTGCGGATCTTCTGAACAGCGTACACGTAACAATCCACTATTTCCGGGAAACGACTAAACCCAGTGAGTACGAAGGGGCGCTCGCTGGGTGCTAAATCTCCTTGTCCCCCTCTCGAAAGGGAACTTCCCAAAAGACTGACCATTCCCGTCTCCCTTTCAGGGCCGACTTTCCGCACCTCCACGGCAGCATTTATCGATTCCGGCGCAGGAGGAAACTTCATGGATCAGACCTTTTCTGAACAAAATCAGATTCCACTTTCCAAAAAGAACTCTCCATTGCCTTGGTTGGGATCGATAATCAGCCTCTCACTCCGGCTTATATCTCCTTGGAGACCGGACCTATCACCCTTTCTACTCATTCGCACAAAGAGACTCTGGGCTTTGACGTTATTCACGCCCCAGGAACACCGATTACGCTCGGCTTGCCCTGGTTACAGAAGCATAATCCACTTATCGATTGGGTTTCTTCTAATCCTATTAACTGGAGGCCAAGGTCAGAGGAATCTTCCGTGTCTACCGAGCGATCATCATTCCTATTAGGTAACGCATCCAGTTCTCTGAGAGAGTTACCTTCTCCGTACGCAGAATTTTTGGACGTTTTTAGCAAGACACAGTCTGAGCTCCTACCCCCTCACCGCTCCTACGATTGTCCAATTGACCTGGTACCTGGTTATACCTTGCCTAAGGCCAAATCTTACCCTCTCTCGTTGCCCGAGACGGAAGCTATGGACGAATATATTCGTGAGAATCTCAAACGGGGCTTTATACGTCATTCCAATTCTCCTGCGGGGGCCGGATTCTTCTTTGTCAAAAAGAAGGATGGTACTCTCAGACCATGCATTGATTACCGGGGTCTGAACCATATTACGGTGAAGAATCGTTACCCACTCCCACTCATCTCCGAACTCCTTGACAGACTTCAGGGGGCCAACCTCTTCACTAAACTGGACCTTCGTGGGGCATACAACCTCATCCGCATCCGTGAGGGCGATGAATGGAAGACTGCCTTCAACACCCGTAGTGGACACTACGAATATCTTGTGATGCCCTTCGGGTTGTGCAACGCACCAGCAGTTTTTCAGGACTTCATCAATGACATTTTTCGGGACGTCCTCAATCGCTTTGTCATTGTTTACCTGGATGATATCCTCATTTTTTCTCAAAACTTACAGGATCATATCATTCACACGAAGTTTGTACTTTCACGCCTCCGAGAGAACCGGTTGTTTGCTAAAATGGAGAAATGCAGTTTTCATCAGTCCACCACTGCCTTTCTCGGATACATCATCTCCAACAGAGGTTTGGCCATGGACCCAGAGAAACTGAAAGCCGTCGTGGATTGGCCGCAACCCAATTCCCTCAAATCTATTCAACGGTTTTTAGGTTTTTCTAACTATTACCGGAAGTTTATCCATAACTTTTCTACCATTGTCGCTCCTATCACAGCACTAACCCAAAAAGGTGCAGATCCTTCTGCTTTGTCTCCTGAGGCACTCACGGCATTCGAAACACTGAAACAAGCTTTTGTCTCTGCTCCCATCCTTCGACACCCAAACACTAATTTTCCATTCACCCTAGAGGTTGACGCTTCGGATTGTGGGGCTGGTGCGGTTCTGTCTCAGAAATTTTCTCCCCAGGATAAACTTCATCCTTGCGGATTTTTCTCCAAAAGATTTTCATCGGCAGAGAGGAATTATGACGTGGGCAATAGGGAACTTTTGCCCGTCAAAATGGCTCTTCAAGAATGGAGACATCTTCTGGAGGGGTCAAAAGAGCCATTCACCATTCTTACGGACCAGAAAAACTTATTGTACATTGAGAATGCCCGTCGCTTAGGTCCTCGCCAAGCTCGCTGGGCGTTATTTTTCTCTAGATTCAATTTTGTTCTCTCATACATTCCCGGCACTAAGAACGTCAAGGCGGATGCTCTCTCCCGGCAATACTCTTCTGAAGAGAGATCAGAGAAATCCACTGAGTCCATCCTCCCTAAACAAAGAATCTTAGCAGCCGTGGCATTCAAGAATCTTGAGAAGATCATCAAGTCTCAAGAGAACCTCCCGTCCGGTCTTGTGGTTCCTAAAGACTCTTTGTATGTGGAACCCAAATTTATCCCTGAAATACTGGACTGGGGACACGCCGTCCGTTCGGCAGGGCATCCTGGATTCAAGAAAACCTTGGATCTCATCCGTCGTACCTTTTGGTGGCCCAATATGGTTAAAACCATTCTGGAATTTACACGGGCCTGTCCGGTATGTGCGCGTAACAAGATTCCTCGTCAGAAACCTCAGGGTCTTCTCTTACCTTTACCTATTCCGGAGCGTCCCTGGTCCCACATTTCGATGGATTTTATTGTGGAGTTGCCTAGGTCGAATGGCATGAATACCATTCTTGTTTTAGTGGATCGATTTTCCAAGATGGCACACTTTATCCCTCTGAAAGGATTACCCTCCTCACCCGCTCTTGCGGATATTTTTTCCAAAGAGATTTTCCGGATCCATGGGATTCCCACATCCATAGTGTCCGAACGGGGTTCCCAGTTCGTCTCCAAGTTCTGGAGAAATTTCACCAAGAGACTAGGTATCTTGTCTTCCTTTTCTTCTGGATATCACCCTCAATCCAACGGACAGACCGAGAGGGTTAATCAATCCCTCGAGAAATACTTAAGGTGCTTCGTCTCTAATTCTCAGGATGACTGGGCAGAATTACTTACCTGGGCTGAGTACGCATTCAATTCTTCCAGGAATGAGTCCACTCACGAGACCCCCTTCTTTATCAACTACGTATTCCATCCGGCTCGCCTACCTATTACCAAAGAATCCTCTGGGGTACCAGCCGTGGACGAACATATTGCTCTCCTACAAGACTCTTGGTCCAGAATACAATCTGCATTACAAAAAGCATCCTTGACATCTAAAAATCAGGCTGATCGTCACCGTCGTCCGGCACCCGAATACAAACCCGGGGACAAGGTTTGGCTATCATCCAAGAACATCCGTCTCAAAACGCCTTCCCTCAAATTGGCTCCTAGGTTCCTGGGTCCTTTTCCATTTTGGAGCAGGTAAATCCAGTTTCTTTTCGACTCCAACTTCCAGCATGAGAATCCCGAATGTCTTTCACACCTCACTTCTCAAACCTTTTATCTCCAGTAGCCTCTTTCCGGATCACACTTCTAAACCAGATCCTGTGATGGTACAGGGTAACGAAGAGTATGAAATACAGGCTCTACTGGATTCCCGTCTTTCAAGAGGTAAAGTCCACTTCTTGGTCCACTGGAGAGGTTTTGGACCCGAAGAGAGGTCATGGGTACCCCTGAAAGATATTCATGCTCCAGGACTCCTCAAACGCTTTCGAAAGAAGTTTCCATCAAAACCATGGAAGGATCGTCCTGAGGCCGATCCTGAAGGGGGGGTACTGTGAGGATTCAGGGATCGAGGCACCCGCGCCCTGGTGCCTCCTCACCTTCATTAACCCCCGCTGCCGTGGCACGCGCCCCTCGCTGGCGTCACTTACCTCCGGCGGCTCTGGGGGTTCCCCGCCGTCCTCTGCGTTCTCGCGCTCCTGCGGGACCTTCCCTCTCTCATGCGACTGCTACCGCTTACGAGCGCGCGCCCATCTCTGTTACAGAGCATGCGCAGGACTCTTTTAATTTATTCACTACTCCTGCAGTGAGGCTCCGCCCCCAACACATACACAAGGATCAATCAGGCATAAATACCACTCACCTGTATCCTCCTTTGGACAACCTATCCAGGACAGCTCCATGCACTCCTCCAGGCCTGCCTCCTCTTCCTATTGGTCAGCCACGCTTTATATTGCCTGTCCTGTCATTCAGTCATTGCTCGACATAGTTTCCACTAGGATCACTATTCTGGCATTCTCTCTCTCATTCACTCAGGTTACGACTTGGCTTGGCGGACGTCTTTCTCTGGCTCTCGACCCCTTGCTTGGACAAACGACCTTCCGGAATTCTCCTATCCCTGACCTTGGCTAAAACGGCAACGACGACGGCACTTCTACACCGGTACCGGCAAGTATTGCTAGCTAAACGTCACCTGGCCTGGCAGCGCCAAAATCACCACACTCCGGACACGCTCCTTTTGCTGCGGGTGCGTGTCCATATACGTTCCTCACCTCAGTAGAAGGGACGGGTCTGGTCTGCGGGCAGTACCGGCGTAACAGGGTGACATTGTCTGGAATGAGAAGCGAGCATTGCAACCTGAGGTGTCTGGCAGCGGACAGATGTTTTGGCTGTGTCTGATTGAGAATAGCAGCAATGTCATGTGGTGCCAGGAGAATGAGGTCATGCCCTAGAACGATATCCGAAGTTTTATCCAGCAGTGCTTGAGCAGCAAAGACAGCACGAAGACAGGACGGTCCACCACGAGCGACAGCATCGAGACGGCTGGAGTAATAACCAATAGGTCGACATCGGCCAGCGTGTGGCTGTGTTAACACTCCAGTTGCATGTCCATTTTGTTCTGATACGAAAAGCTTAAAGGGTAAATCATAGTCTGGGAGGCCCAAGGCAGGGGCAGAGGATATTACCTGTTTGAGAACAGTGAAATTCTTGGAAGCCTCTGGGGTCATCTGGAAAAGATTTGTTGTTAAAACATCGTACAATGGTTGCATCTTTTACTGCTTGAGGATCTTGAACCATTCTATACTTATCAGGTTCACCCTTCGCGGTGCGTTTCTTCACAGGGAAAAGAGGGGTATTGCAGTTTACGGGGAAGTGGGGCCCCTTATTTGAGCTGTACAACAATGGGCGGTACCCTTAGGTGCCCGTTATCCTCAGGGCCGGTGGATCATAATTTGGACGGGATCCTATCCATGACAGCGGGCGGTATACTGGCAGCTGAGGGTTTGTCCGCTAATGCCAAAAGTATTGGAAGGGAACAAAGGGCAGAGACATCTGACTCCCAGAGCAGGGAGGTTACATCAATGGTGCCGTCCTCTGAGAATATTATGGAGGCCTGTAACCTGGACAAAACATCAGTGCCAAGCAGATTAAGCGGGCAAGTGGAGGAAACTACAAATCGTGCAAATAGTTCAGGGTAGGGACCTATCTGCAGGGGTCGTGTTAATGGGCTAGAGCGCGGTGTGCCATCTACCCCCACACATAAAACATCAATATCAGACAAAAAGGAAGGGTTGGGTATGTCTACAGCTCTAATTACGCTCCTGGCTGCACCTGTGTCTACCAGGAAGGGGGTGAGGTGACATACATTATTGGGGCGCCTTCTACCTGCTTGGGCGTCTGCCCATATAACCTTGGGCAGCAGTCGGGTACTGGGGGGTGTCTGGGGTTAGTATTCCAGGTCATGTTTGCCTCCTGTGCAACGGCCTGTGACTCACTATCTGAGTCAAAACTACCAGGAGTACTATAGTGGACACTGCTGCTGGGTCTGTGTGCTATTGTTGTGTCAGGGTAGACTTGAATCCCTACCGCTGGGGCAGTGATTGTTTGGGGTGAAAGGACTGGCATCAGGGGCATTAGGGGCGCAGTCGGGGTGTAATAGGAACCGTCTGCCTGCATCACAGGATATAGTTCTGCTGCATGAACAGTCAAGATTGGTTTGTCATCTGTGGGCGGGGTAGTGGGTTGTATAGGTGGGGGTGCTGCTGGAGCTGGGAGCGAAGGTAACAAAGGAGTGAGTATAGATAAATCAGTCACACCACAATTAAAACAATCTTCCCTCCCTTTTCTATCTCCTGCTTGGTCCATTTTTCTCTGGACAGCCTTGGTAACATTAAACCAGGCTTCTGCTATCTTCAGCAGGTTGTTATCATTCAAAATTCCTCTCTTTTCTTTCAATATCTTACGCCACTCTTCTGGTTGTAACCTGCCTTCTGCTGCAGTAATACTACATACTTTAAACAGTCTACTTGCTTTGTTTTTTCACTTGTTATTATATTAACTTCTGTCCTGGCAATGATAAAATAAATGCAGCGGGACCCTTCTGTCCCTCAACAGAATTATTTTGACTCATACTAACGTAAGGTATGTTTCCCTGTGGGATTCAAAAAACACACAAGACTGCGCTCCCTGAACTTCTCCCTCCCACAGAAAAAGACCCCTCTTTCTAGTTGCCATTAGAACAGAAGGAAAAAGAATATTTTCTGGTTTTAAAAGACCCATTCGTGTGGCCAGTACGAACAAACCTTTCAAAAATAAATCTTTACCAGTTACCGGGAAAGCTGCTCCCATTCCTCTTCGTTCTGTTCTCTCTCTTTCCGCCACTAGGTGGCAGGCTAAGACTCCTTTCCCTGTCTTACTTGCCTGTGCTCAAATGTTAAAACTGCACTTTTTTTTTCTTTTTTCTCTATACTGCAATTACTAGCAAAAATGCCCTGCTTTTTTTTCCCCCCTCTTTTTCTTCTTTCCCTTCACTTATAACACTTTATTTCCCTTCCAAATAATATACACAGTATCTAATTGTATCCCAATTTCTGCATATAAACCTTTCATAAAAACAACCCTCAATACTTACTTTCACAACACAATCATATGCCTTGATTATCTATCAGCAAATTCACTTGCCTATTTCTTTCCTATTCACTTTCTTTCTTTCTTATTGCAAAGCGTACGTTAACGTGGAAAAAACAGGAGTTCGGGCAGTTTAACGTCTAGGGGTTATCGCCCAAGCACCTATGGGCTATCTCTTCTACTCTCAACAATCCCCACCCGTCCTCATGAATTCTCAACACTAATACACAAACACATTTTGGACATAACATACAACTTGATTACGAGAGAGGGGAAGGTTGTTCAGGGATCAATCGGCAGGATTCCGCGCAGTTACTAAACCGTAACGCGCAACACTCCTTCCCTTGCAACGCGCCAAACCACACAGTCACTACCGGGATTCCCGTGTTTCCTCTCTGAACCGACTATACCTTACTCCCCCTTTACCCCTCCTTCCACCAAGTTTACAACGTACATTGACAAGACTCCTAGTCAGCCAGCAAAAATCCCACTCCACTCCGGGCTCCCACTTGCGGCACTGACTAACACATATAACATGTAAACATATACCGAGTGACAGATAGTCTAGGTAACAGGTTTGAGTTTAAAACGGGCTCTGGGCTAGATATCTACCTGTCTTTAGGTGACCTTCGGAGAGCCGTATGAGACACAGAAATAGACCAACAGCGGAGACAGTGCGTATCGGTAGATAATAAATGTTATCTTACCGTACTCCAGAGGTGATCAGTCTCCTGCCGCGTCTTCATTTGGTCCACCTCGGTCCCTCTGTGCACGGCTGTCTGTTGGTTCACAACCCAGGGCCCCACGTTAGAGCGCCAGCTGATTTGGATAATTTGGATCAGACCAAAAACGTCTTCAGAGTATCTGTCCCCGTCCAGATTATTTTTCTTATATATATATATATATAGTGCATGCACTGAGAAAAAATCACGCTGACACCACGTTCAGTATGATAATGTCTGACTTTATTCCTACACAGCCTGCGTTCATATACAGAGGCTGTATGGGAGGGGGTTTGTATGCAAAAGAGCTGTCTCAGTGGTTCTTTGTTAGGTTTCGTCCTTGTATGTATGGAAAATAGCTGAAGCGCTCAAATGCAGGTATATCTCAAAATGATAATAAGCCAGACCACTGTACCAGGGTACTAACAATTGATATAGTACCTATTGTGTCATATAATGGGTACTATCCTCCTGAAGACAGGTGGTGTGTGGTGCACCATTTGTCTCATCGGCAGGTTCCCCTGAAAAATATGCAAATACTCACATCCTGGTAGGGCAGGCAGGCAGGCTGTGCAGCTACTCAATGCAATACAGGGAAAAGGGAGACCAAAAAGCGCACCAGCACAAACGGAGCAGGAAGAAACCAGAACAAAAAAATGATTAAAAGGGCACTTTAATGTGGCAAAAGACCCATCCAATGCATTTCGAACGTCGCAGCGTTCTTGTTCAAGGATAAAACACAATGTGATAACATCCATTATATACCCTCTTACCTGTGGGCCATTTCGCGCCAAAAATCAGAACCTGATGACGTCATAACAGAGCGACTCAGTGCCGATCTAAGGGCAAAAGGAAGTACCAAAGGCAGTGTGGCCATTTTGGATGTGGGCAAACATAGGAACACAATAACAAAGCTTTATTGACCATTCCAGCAGAACAAAATACATTGCTGCTAACTGGACAAGCATATTTAAACGAAATAAAGCTATATTAAACTAAACTAATGCTTAATAAAGGGTACTATTATATCAAGGAAAAACATGAACAAGGTGGATTAAAAAACTAGCTGTGTTGCAACTAAGTTATATACAAAAAAAAGTTAAAAATAAAAACCTCTAGACATGATTAAAAAAATGTGCAAGAAAAGTAAATTTAAAGACATATTACACATACATACTGCATAACACAGATTGTGTACCTAAATCATAGGAACCAGGGAAATACAACCATTATAAAATATGAAGTATTATCCACAAGATACATCAAAGAACAATTTAAGCTTACATATTAGCATAATATTTGCATGATAAGGCATAGGTTCAAAGGTTATAATGACAAGAATATAATGTCCAATATAATGACAATTGTCTTATTTAATCTGTATTACCAACTAATTACACCATAATACGTCTATCACAAAAATGTTTACAAAAAATGTGTTAGTTGCCAGTCAATGTTCAAGCCCATAGGGAAGCGCGTTTGGAGAGTGAAGATCCAATACGCCTCCCTACGGTCCAGAAGGTTGATATGATCACCTCCTCTAGATTTAGAAATAACTGATTCAATCCCCAAAAAGGAAAAATTATTAATTCCTCCCTGACCACATTCAGTGAAATGTTTTGAGACTGGATGATTAGTGTCTCTCAATTTTATGAGCCTTAAATGCTCTAACATCCTGACCTTAAGGGCTCTAGTCGTCCTCCCCACATACCTCTTGCCACAACCACATGTTATTAGATAAATCACAAATTGACTTTTACAATTTATAAAACTGTTAATCTTAAATTCCTTATTTGGTAATATATTCACACCATGTGGCGGTGGCAAGGCAAACTGGAAAAAACTTTTGGCAGGCTTCATGTGTTTACATGCACTACAAGAGCCACATTTGAAGGAACCCCTAGTGATAAAAGTTTTTTTGAGACCAGAAGATTTGAGTTCACTTGGTGAAACATGAGATCCAATTGTTCTCGCTCTACGATATACAAAAGTAGGACCAGAATCCACATATTTTTTAAGGACAGGGTCCATGGATAAGACATTCCAATGTTTTGAAATTATAGAGTTTACTTTTCCACTTTGTTTACTAAATTGTGAAATAAAAAGAGGACATTTGTTTTTTAATTCTGTCAGTCCATGTGAGTCCTGTTTAATACCAATTGTCTTAACATTGTTAGCAAGGCGAGAATCTCCAATTGGATGTGTGGGCAACAATGATGCTCTCTCTGTATGTAATGCATTTTCAAATGCAATTGCTAAATGTGATTTGGGGTATCCCCTTTCCAAAAATCTCCTTGTAAGCTCCTCAGACTGAGAAAGGAAACCACTCATAGTGGAACAATTCCTTCTCAGTCTGAGGAACTGTCCCCTTGGTATGGCCTTTATGACATGGGATGGGTGGCAGCTGTCCGCCCTAAGAAAGGTGTTCCTGGCATTTTGCTTCCTATAAACATCCGTTTGGATTTTTTTGTCTATGTCTACAAATAATTGTAGATCCAGAAATTCAATGTGATGGAAATGAAAATTTAATGTAAATCTTAGATTATAAAGATTATTATTAAGATAAGATACAAAAGTGTGAAGTGTAGTGACATCCCCCCTCCAAATAATAATTAGGTCGTCCACAAATCTTTTATAAAAAACAATATTGTGACGAAATAAATTAGTGCTCGAATAAATAAAAAGTGCTTCCCACCATCCCATAAATAAGTTCGCAAAAGAAGGAGCAAAACTTGTACCCATAGCAGTGCCAATAAGTTGCAAATAAAACTTACCATTAAATGTGAAAAAGTTGTGCGTGAGTAAAAAGTGTATAGCGTCCAAAATAAAAGCCGATTGAAAAATTGATATTTCTGGTATCTCAATAAATTGGCAGACCGCTGCCAAACCATGGTCATGTTGTATAACAGAATACAGAGAGGTAACATCAAGTGTTACCCACAGGTAATCATTACCCCATTTAACATTTTTGATCTGATCAAGAAGATCACCAGAGTCCCGTATAAATGAGGGCAATTTCCTAACAAATGGCTGAAGAAAACCATTAACATATCTTGACAGACCATCTCCCAAAGATCCAATACTAGAGACAATGGGACGACCTGGAGGGTCGACCAATGTCTTGTGGATCTTTGGGAGATGGTGGAAGATAGGAATAATGGGATGAGATGGAATAATGAATTTAACCTCGTCCTTCGACAGAACTTCCATAATAACACCTGAGTCAACCAGTTCTACAAGGAACTCCAAGAATTGCGGTGTGGGGTCGGCGGATAGTACACGATAGGACCGGCCATCATCCAGTTGGCGTAATGCCTCCCTGATGTAACCGTCTCTGCCCTGCACCACCACCGCACCCCCCTTGTCCGCACTCTTAATGACCAATGCAGAATTGTATGGTCTTGTTGTTATGATTTATGGTCTTGTTATTGTAGATTTTCTTGGACACATCAGCATTTGAGGGGAATTCCTCGGTGTCATCTTCCTTACTTGAAGGGAGGGGTAACTGCGGTAGCCATTTTGAGTAAGGAATCATAGCAAAGTATTACAGATGAAGAAATAGGCATTTTATCCAATCCATCACACACACACAGACACACACACAGACACACACACAGACACACAGACACACTCACAGACACCCACAGACACACTCACCCATACTCACAGACAGCCACAGACACCCACACTCACAGACACACACACACCCACTCAGACACACAAACACTCACAGACACAGACACCCACACTCACAGACACACACAGACACACCCACAGACACACACTCAGACACACACACTCACAGACACCCACACTCACAGACACACACCCACTCACAGACACAGACACACACACACACACACACACACACACACACACACACACACACACACACACACACACACACACACACACACACACACACACACACACACACACACACACACACACACACACACACACACTCACAGACACACCCACCCACACTCTCACAGACACACACTCACACCCACACTAACAGACACACTCACCCACACTCACAAACACCCACACTCACAGACACTCACAGACACTCAGACACACACTCAGACACACTCACTGGGTGGGTGACTGGGTGGGTATTCATTGGAAGGGAGGAGGCCCACCTGTTCCTCCAGGGCCTGCTTGTCCTCCACATGCTGCTCCACATGCTGCTCCACATTACAGGGGATCGGGCAGGAGTTCCGGGAGGATCGGGGGGCCAGCGGGGGGATCGGGAGGCCAGTGGGAGGATCGGGGGGCCAGTGGGAGGATCGGGGGACCAGCGGAGGGCCAGCGGGGAGATCGGAGGCCAGCGGGGAGATCGGGGGGCCAGCAGGGAGATCGGGGGACCAGTGGGAGGATCGGGGGGCCAGCAGGAGGATCGGGGGGATCCGGGGGCCAGCGGGAGGATTGGGGGCAAGCGGGGGGACAGCTGGACAGGCGCACGGCCACACCAACCTTCCCGATGGGAAACGTGGCCGGGGAACCATGCGCCCAGGCTGCAGCCAGGAGGGGTGTCGGGCAGCCATGCTGGGGAGGTCAGGCAGCCATGCTGGAGGGGTCATGCAACCATGCGGGGGGGGGGGGGTCAGGCAGCCATGCTGGGGATGTCAGGCAGCCATGCTGGGGGGTCAGGCAGCCAGGCAGGAGGTTGGCATTAGTTGCGGGGGGATCAGGGGCCAGCGGGGGGATCGGGGGCCAACAGGGAACAGCCGCACGGCCACACCAACCTCCCCGATGGGAAACGTGGCCGGAAACTTTGCCAGAACCCCCCCTCCAGCGCGCACGCATGCATGCCAACCCCCCCCCACCCTCCCGCCCAGGCAGCTTCCCTTCTTCCCCACTCCTATTACCCTGGCATTGGGTACCAAAGGAGCGTGGGACGGAGGGCAAGCGCCTACCTTGTACTCCAGCCCAGGGCAGCAGCCGCGGGAACCCCCCCAGCCTACATCCCACCCCGGGCAGCAAGCGGTGGCTGTATGTGAGTATTGTTTCTCCCCCATTACACAGGGGGAGTTGCTGACCAGAAACAGTGCTACAGGTGAGACACTCTGTCTGGTGGAGTACTGCACGAGAC